>NC_089211.1:25838805-25891305 GCF_963930695.1 Labrus bergylta
ATGATGAAGATGTGATGATGATGAAGATGATGATGTGATGATGATGTGATGTGATGATGATGATGATGTGATGATGATGATGTGATGTGATGATGATGATGATGTGATGATGATGATGATGAAGATGTGATGATGATGAAGATGATGATGTGATGATGATGATGTGATCATGATGAAGATGTGATGATGATGATGATGATGATGATGATGAAGATGTGATGATGATGATGATGATGATGAAGATGTGATAATGATGTGATGATGATGATGAAGATGTGATGATGATGATGATGATGATGATGATGATGATGTGATGATGATGATGATGATGAAGATGTGATGATGATGATGATGATGATGATGATGATGAAGATGTGATGATGATGATGATAATGATGAAGTTCTGAATCTTCGTCTTTGTTTATTTTATAATTGTTTTGACTGCGTTGTCATGGTGATTTTGTTCATTATAACTTTGTGTATAATTCGACAGCAGGTAAAATCTCGATCCTGATTGGTCGGTTTGTTGGAGTGTCTTTAAATATAATCTGCTCAGCGTGTTAACTGGTTAACTGTCGTCTCTTTTTCACTTGAACTCTGAGGAGTCCCTGAAGGCATCATCGTCTGTATCTCTGTGTGCTGGAGTTATTACCCTGCAGGGAGAGATTATAATCTGCACACGGTGATCTGAAATCACTCCACAGTTGTTGAGAGATCAGAAAGAGTTATGCAATTGTTGAATTTGTTTTTATCGTATATGTTCTTTTTCTTTTATTATCATTTAATCAATTTATAATTTACTTTATATGTTTACTTTTTCTTTTATTATCACTTAATCTTTTTATCATTTCATTCATATGTCATATAGTCGCTACGACTTTCTTTCTTTTTTTAATTGCACAGTTTAAGTTTGTTTCATCTAGGGGGATTCTTTAAATCTTTTTTTCAGGTTAATATATATGTATGGGGGGGGGCGTCTGTTTTGTGGTTAATTTGTCACAAATGTTTCATGTCATGTACGTCTTTGTAACCTGATACTGGATACTTTGAATTTCCCTCGGGATCAGTAAAGCTTCTACACTTGATCTGAATCCCTCTTTCTATCTGCTGTTGTGTTTTATTGATCTTGTAAATGTCATCATGGAGGAGTGTCTCTCCTGAGAGGAGGAGTTTGTCTCTGTCAGTAATTATAAAGTTATTCTGATTCATTCAGGTGTTTCTTTAACTCCAGTCTAAAGCTGTGACGTCTGAAAGTTTCAGATCAAGACGATCGGTGTCGTCTCCGACTCGTCCGTCAGGTCGGACAGGAAGAAGAAAAAGTCCTGAAGGGGAAAATTGACTTGATGTGTTCAAAGATTAAATTATAGAACGTGATGCTCCTGACTCCACCTTTAAGGTTTATTTAACATTAAGACGTTATTTAAAGACAGGGTTGGTCATTTCCTCCAGATTCACTTCTTCAGATTCTGGTGTAAATTGTCTTTAGGTCCTGACAGAGATTAATAACTCATGTTCTCTGAAAAAGGAACAAAGTAAATCCATCATCTGTATCAGTTTGTAAGTCTGTAAAAACTTCCACCAATGTCTGCCACGAGGTACCAATCTGATGAACCAATCAGACGCCTCCCTGTCTCCCTGCTCGCTCTCTACCTCTTGCGTGCTCTAGCTCACACTCAAAGAGCGTCACCGATGACTTTAGGAGTTTAAACTGTGAGTTTACTGACCGCTGAATGAGACATGAGACGACGTAGTTTCTACACAATGACAGAGATGAGCTGAGGTCCACTTCTGGAGGGACGGCGCTCGTGTATGTAAGTGAGGGGGCGTGGCTTTAGAGGGAGCACAGAGGGGAGGGGGCGGTCACTGATTGGACCTTTAACTTCAGTCCAACATCTTCTTTCACCTCTTTAAATTCTAAATGTTAAAATAAAATCCATCACTCCTCTGAGCTGTAATTATGTTTTAATCATCACACTATAAATTACAGTAAAATATGTACACGTTACCGAGGCACAAGAAGTCTGAGATGAAAAACAAAGAAAACAGACGTGAAGTGTTTCAAACCGTTTCATAAAGTGATCACATGTTTGTTCACTTCCAGATTGAAGGAGGTTTTTTTTATTTCATCTGCACATTCTGGCTTTTATTTCCACTCATTCATGAACCTGTGAGGCAGGAAAAAGTAGGTCAACACATGAAAGCATACCGTCGCCCTCTGCTGGCCAAACTGCAAAATGCAAGAAAAAAAAGAAGGTGTTTTTCCTCATGTAGGCAGACTGGATCTTAAAGGGTCAGTACACAAGCTTTTCTTCTCCACATTATCAGAACTTTTGAGCACCTTAAAGGTCGAGCCTGGAGCGTCCGTCTCGTCTTTTACAATCTACATTTTGGATGTTTATCACTGAAAAGGCGACACCTGGAGGAACTTTTTTCTGTAATGTTTGACAGGTAATATTGGAGAAAAAGTGGCGTTCACAAACTGCAGATAACCTGAACATCGTTAGCACCTTTAAAGGAAGAATGATCGACATGTTCCACATAAATAAATCATAAAGTCTGTCCTGTGTGAATGTGTCTCTGAGTCCTGACTGTCTACAATGAGGGAGAAGCTCGAGTCCCGCTGGCTGTGTTGTTGTCAGAGCCGTGTTTACATGGACGGGACGGCCGGCTCCTCCCCTTGTGTATAAAAGCTGTTTTAGTCAAGAACTAGAGAGAAGAAGAAGAACATACTCACTGATTATTTGGATGTTAGTAAGAGTTTTTACATCACGCTCATTCTGTGTCAGTTTACACAAAATGTGAAGCTACGTGCTAACTAAAGAGCGCTAACATTAGCATGCTAACACAACAATGCAGGACACAGGTGACTGCAGCTCGAGATAAGGACCATTTTAATTATGGTGCGTTCTTAATCAACAACTCCTTCCTGTGAGCGTGAGGGGACGGGGGGGTTGGAGGTGTGTCTCTGGAGGAGGCGTGGCCTAACAGCAGTTTGCTTTGGTTTAATTCTGGAGCTCATGGGCGACATCTACTGGATCAAAAAAAGTTGCACATTCTTCCTTTAAGGTCAACCACACAGCTTCTGTTTCGTCTTTTACAAACCACAACATTTCTATGTGTTTTATTTAAAAGGCGAGCGCTCTAAAGTTATGGATATAACCACAACGGGAAAGTGATGCTTTAATCTGCAGCTCTTCACATTCACAAATTACTCAACATGTCAGTCAGTAAAATAAGGTCGACAGGGGACGTTTTTATGAGTTGCTTTTTAAAGTTCTTTGCAGAGATGTGTTATAAAATGACATCGAAGGCCCCGTGTCCACCTGGTGTTTTTTTTTTTCTGAGCGCCAGCGTCTGAGATCGTTCTCAGGAGAAAGCAGCCGCCTTGAGAAAAATCAAACGCCAGCGTCTTTTTTCTGAGCGCTCCACCCGCTCCATCCGTCAAATTGAAAATCACTCAACTTTTCAGGAAGGCGCTGTTGAAGTCACCGGCGCTCTTTTCCAAACAGTAAGTGGACTCTCCTGTAGTCCACCGACACACGAGACGGCGGAGGTAACGGGCACGCACAATCACGTGAAACTCAAATGAGGTCTCACCCGATCAACGCGGCTCCTTTGAAATCTGAATGAATGAGGTGATGTCCCAGTGTGCGTGATTATTACTCGTCCATATTGTGGCGTGCGGCGTCTATGCTTGGTATTCCTTCAGGATCTGGCCGGCGATCACCAGCCTCTGGATCTCACTCGTGCCCTCGTAGATCTCTGTGATGCGAGCGTCGCGGTAGTGCCTCTCAGCGGGCATGTCTGACACGTAGCCCATCCCACCCAGAACCTGGATCGCCTGATGGAAAAGTGCAAAACACACCAAAAGTTAAAAACGTCCCGTCTCTTTCTGCACGCTTAACCGTCTGCGTGGTCGATTCTTCTTACCTGATGAGAGCAGAATGTGGCGGCTTCTGACGCGGCGAGTTTGGCCATGGCTGCTTCCTGCAGGAAAACACAAAAGAGGGTTCATGTCTGTTAAACTGGAGAAAAAAGACCAAGAGTAGAAAACTGTCTTTGGGTATCACATTTTGTGTTGCTTTCCCTTTAATTCTGTGTTTTATTAGTGCTTAGTGCTCATTGGTCCAGGAGCAATCCATCATAGCAGTCTCCAGTTATATTGTGTTTAGCGTTAGCTCCTCCCTCTTTTATAATGGCTTCTCAGTAGAATCGTTCTTTCTGGCCTTTCTCCTGGACCAAGTTAGATGTATAGACTGGTTACAAGTTTCCAGAGTGGTATTGTTTGCATCCTCGTGTGCGTCTCCCTGACAAGAAGTTAAGTTTTATCTATTTGTGCGTATTTAGGCAAGGCAAGTTTATTTATATAACATTTCAACAACAAGGCAATTCAAAGTGCTTCACACAAGACATCAAAAGCATCATGACAGAGGAAAGAAAATAAATATTAAAATAGAACATTAAAAAAATTAAATTAATCAAATTAAAGCAGCGGGACCTGATAAGTGTAGCGGTTTTCTGCAAAAAAAAACTTTGCAGCTGAGTTGGCTCCAGTATGGCAACCAATTTTTCAGTCTTCAGTTGACACACGAGGTCCCTATGTCATGGAAAACTTTGTACATAAAACCTTTACCTAAGATTCCATGTCCAAGGGATCATAAAGACTTCAGACCAATAGCTCTTACCTCAGTGATCATGAAATCTCTAGAAAGAATACTGCTCAAACATCTTGTTAGCAAAACAAATCACACACTTGATCCATACCAATTTGCTTATAAGCAAGGATGTGGAACAGAGGATGCTGTTGCCACTCTGGTCCATATCATCACCAAACATTTAGATAAGCCAAATACATTTGAAGAGCCCTCTTTCTAGACTTTTCATCAGCATTTAACACAATAAAAGCAGACATCTTAGTATCAAAAATGATTCAACACAAACTTAACCCCTACTTGACTCTTTGGTATGCTTCTTTTCTCACTCACAGAATCCAGTTTGTGAAGGTGAATAACACCCTTTCATCTGCTATCACAACTAATGTTGGCGCTCAGCTGTGCTTTTCACTTTTTATACAGATGACTGTCGGTCTGATACACAACACTCTGAAGTACTCTGACGATACAGCTCTGATTTCTCTGTTAAGTAACTCTAACAACCCTGGACTGCACCAACATGCTGTGAACAAAATGGTTATGTGGAGTGATAAACACGCTCTAAAGATCAAGGCAAAGAAAACAGAGGAAATTGTATTTGGTTCACCGTCTGATGCTCATAAAGCTCCTATTCTCATTCATGATGAAAAAATCAAGCAAGTGTCATCTTATAAATATCTGGGTATAATGATCGACCATCTGTTGTCCTGGGAAGATCACATCGACTACATCTGTAAAAAGACAAAACAAAGAATTTATTTCCTCCGCCGTCTGAGATCTTTTGGGGCGAGTCGACAGATTCTTCTTTTGTTCGTTACCTCTGTGATTCTAAGTGTCCTACAGTCCTGTAACACCTCATGGTATATGTGTCTGTCCACCACTCTGAAGTCTAAACTGCTCCAGCAGGTGAACATCTGCTCTAAGATTGTAGGCCAATCCATGCAAAGACTCGGCCTACAACAAAAGCATTTCAAGACTGGCTAACTGCATCGCCTCTGACCCTGACCACGCCCTGAACACGGAGTATGAACTGTTACCATCAAACCGGAGATACAGGGTCCCACGTTTTGATAAGGTCAGACTGAAACACTCTTTTGTTCACCAATCAATCCTAAAATTTAATGTGGAGCTGAATCCTCGACCAAAGCACGTTTAGGGACTCTGGGCATTTGCTTGGCGTTTGAGTGTTGTTTCAAATGTTTGTATCTTGAGTGTTGTGTTGTGTTTGAGTGTTGTTTCAAATGTTTGTATCTTGAGTGTTGTGTTGTGTTTGAGTGTTGTTTCAAATGTTTATATCTTGAGCGTTGTGTTGTGTTTGAGTGTTGTGTCAAATGTTTGTATCTTTGTTTCCTGTCTTAATTGTTGTGCCGCAAACGGAGCCGCTATGACGCAAGGCAAATTTCAGACTACGTCTGACAATAGAGTGTAAGTGCCATTTTTGCATTAATAAGTTTGATTATTATTGTTTTGAATTATGATTTGCTAGAGCATAGCAGATGATATGTTTGTGTTTATCTTGGGAATATTTACTGAGATTATTCCTATTTTATTTTGAAGGTTTGTTGTGATTCTGTAAGACTTCCGTAGTCATGTGATCAGGAGACAGGAAGTGAAGTGTATTGTTATGTGTTACGCTGTCTAAGTAAAATAAACGAGTGACGGCGGAGCAACACGGTAGTTTTACCGTGGACACATGGGAACATGTGTGAAGCCAACTCAACACGTAAAACAGTGTAATGTCGTCACTATAGAGTGGTTAAGAAAGAACTAAGGTTAAGAACATAAGATTTACTAAGAAGACCGAAGAAACCACTACATTAAGTAAAACTACCAGCTCACAAACTTGACGTCGGACGCCATGATGACGCAAGAACTGTACAAGACGGCACAAGAATAAATGTAAGATACTCAGCTTCTCGAGAAAATAAGACAACAAGGATGTTTGGTTTTACTACGATGACACTCATTATGAAAGCAGGCCGTGCTTTGTGTCATAGACCATCGTTCATAAACACTTGTTGAACTAGAAGTTGTGTAAAAGAGGCATCATGGCGGACGACGACGCGCAGGATCCCGGACCTGGCGCACAGAGCTGCAGTAGCAGGGCTGACCAGAAGAGGGCGCCAAAGTACACAGAAAAGGGTTTGGAAGAGTGCCTGAACAGGTACATTAATGCAAGACGATCTAAGCTCTCACAGCTAACAGCAAAAACAAATAAGATTAATGGACTTATGAAAGATAATGAGAGTCCAGACATTGTTGATGATCTCTTGAATGAATGCTCAAAACTACAGAATGAGTTTATTCATACAAATGATAATGTTCTGTTGCTGCTACCCGAAGAAGAAAAAGAGGCTGATCAAACATTTTGGTTCAAGCCAAAAATTGAGCAAGTTAATAAATTCATGCTTGAGGTTGAGGGATGGACATCTAATATAAGACAACAACACCAAGATGACGTGAATCCAGATGATAGTGTGTCTGTTGCTGATGCACCCTTAAAAACGACATTTGGAGCATGTGTTGTACGAAGCACAGCCACAAGCAGTTCATCAAGATCATCCAGAGCTTCATCCATATCATCTGTACGTCGGAAGGAACAAGCAGAACGTGCCGCTTTACTTGCACGTGCAGCATCCTTGAAACAGAGACAAGTATTAGACTTTGAAGAATGCAAATTGAAGGCAAAAAGGGAACAACTTGAGATTGACACAGCTATTGCTGCTTCTACAGCCAAAATAAAAGTGTTGGAAAACTATGAATATGAAAGAGTGATGCAGTTGCTGATCCTGAAGTACGACTTTCAGTGAATCAGCCGCAAAGGAACCAGCTTCCAGAAACAAAGCTTGGACATTCAGAATGGTTAAAGGTAACTGATCATCAAATGAAACAAGAAAACCAGACACAGGAGAATGGCATCAATGATGACCCAGTAGATCTGTGTGAAGTGATGCTTAAACAAAATAACATCACTGAGATGTTAGTCAAACAACAGAGACTGTCACATTTGCCCCAAAGAGACATTCCTGTTTTCAGTGGCGATCCACTTGAGTTTAAATCATTCATAAGAGCTCTTGACCATACAATTCAGGACAGAACAGATAGTGACAGTGATAGGTTATACTACCTTGAACAGTTTACCAGAGGTGAGCCCAGAGACTTGGTAAGAAGTTGTCAACACATCAGTCCTTATCAAGGCTATCATGAGGCAAGAAAGCTGTTGACTTATCACTATGGTAACGAGCTGAAAATTGCAACTTCCTACATGAACAGAGCATTCAACTGGCCACAGATTAAACCTGACGACACCAAGGCTCTTCAGAGTTACTCCCTGTTTCTCACTGGATGTAACAACGCAATGCAAGACATCAACCAGCTTCAAGAAATTGAGAATCCCACTAATCTCAGAATCATTGTCTCCAAGTTACCTTACAAGATAAGAGAGAAGTGGAGAGTTTCTGCTTTTGACATTCAGGAGGCAACTGGACAAAGAGCAAAGTTTTCAGATCTAGTTAGATTCATAAGCAGACAAGGTAGAATAGCTGCTGATCCTATTTTTGAAGACATAAAGGATGCTGAGGATAAGGGAAAACCTTATGCAAACATGAAAACGACAAGAACATCTAGACCAAAGGGAAGTGCTTTTGCCACAAGTGTAGCACCTTCTGCAAATGAAAAGACACATGATCATGGTAAAAACTCGTACTCCTCTACATGTTACACAGGCTGTGCATTTCAGAAACCATGTGTGTACTGTGAAAAACAACATACATTGGCAGAATGTCACAAAATCAGAAATCAGCCTTACAAGGAAAAACTTGATTTTCTTAAAGGCAAAGGTTTGTGCTTTGGATGTTTGACATCAGGACATTTAAGTAAAGACTGTAGAAAAAGAGCTTCATGTGAGTTCTGTTCAAAGAAACACCCGAGCATGCTTCATTTCACAAAAGAAGAAGATAATGAAAAGGTTGACAGCAGTCAGAAAAACATCACAGAAAAGACAACAGCTGATGAATCAACACACATCTCAGGTGGGACCTGTGGAGCCACTGGGGCCGGAACAGACAGTCGTGTTTTGTCGATTGTTCCTGTGTGTGTCAAGTCAAAGAAAAGCAACAAGATAATAGAGACTTATGCATTCATGGATAATGGAAGCCAAGCCACATTCTGCTCCGAGGAGCTAATGAGGCAGCTTGACCTTGAAGGTAAGAAAACTCAGATCCTGCTTCGCACAATGGGCCAGGAAAAGTTAGAGACAAGCTACCATCTTACTGGATTAGAGGTGTGTGGTTTGAAAGAGAACATTTACATTGACTTACCCGAGATTTACACTCATAAAGACATTCCAGTTTCCAAGGAGAACATTCCAGTGCAAGAGGATTTGGAAAAGTGGCCACATCTTCATGGTATTCAGCTGCCACAGATTGATGCAGACATTGGTTTGTTAATAGGATGTGATGTGCACAAAGCTATGGAACCATGGGAAGTCATTCACAGTGAAGACAACGGTCCATATGCAGTTCGAACTGTCCTAGGCTGGGTAATTAATGGTCCTCTCAGGAGAGATGATTGCACTACTTCATCTGAAAGTGAACTCTGTGACTTTCTGTGAATCGCATTTCTATTGCTAATGTAGAGAACCTCCTAGTGCAACAGTTCAACCATGATTTTCCTGAGAAAGCCTGTGAAGAAAAACAAGAAATGTCACAAGAAGATATTCAGTTCATGAACTCTGTTAATGAAACAGTGAAAAAGGTTGATGGACACTACAGTGTTGGTCTTCCTCTGAGAAACAAAGACACAAAAATGCCTGTTAACCGCAGTGTAGCTGTCCAGAGAGCAGAAAACCTGAAAAGGAAACTTGTCAAGAACAGAGACTTTCACAGAGAATATAAAGACTTCATGTCTGACCTGTTAAGCAAAGGCTACGCAGTTAAAGTATCACATGAAAAGACTGTGATTGAAAATGAGAGAGTTTGGTATATACCTCATCACGGGGTGTATCATCCACAAAAAGGAAAACTTTGTGTAGTCTTCGACTGTGCAGCATCATATCAAGGCAAGTCACTGAACGGAGAACTATTGCAAGGTCCAGATCTGACCAACTCACTGGTTGGAGTGTTAACAAGATTTAGACATGACCGCATTGCTTTAATGTCAGACATAGAAGCGATGTATCACCAAGTAAGAGTACCACCAGAAGACAGTGAGCTCCTGCGGTTCCTCTGGTGGCCAGATGGAAACATAAATGAACCTCTTCAAGAGTACAAGATGGTTGTGCATTTGTTTGGTGCAACATCCTCCCCCAGCTGTGCCAACTTTGCGCTCAGAAAGACAGCTGAAGATGCTAAAGACAAGATGACACCTGCTGCAGTAAAAGCTGTTGTGAACAACTTTTATGTAGACGATTGTCTTTTGTCGGTGTCAAGTGAAACACAAGCATGTGCTATGGTCAAAGATTTAACAACAGTGTGTGAGAGTGGAGGATTTCATCTTACAAAATGGATGACTAACAGCAGAGTTGTACTCGCATCCATTCCTGACACAGAAAGAGCAAAACAGGTTAAAGATTTAGATCTTAGTCATGATGCTTTACCTGATGAGACTCAACTGGTGTACTGAGACAGATGTTTTCAAGGTTAGGATAAATGCAAAGCAAACTCCTCAGACAAGACGTGGCATCCTCTCATTTGTAAGTGCCATATATGACCCTTTGGGATTCTTGTCACCTGTCATCCTTCCAGCAAAGATGATTCTGCAGGAGCTTTGTGGCAGAAAAGTCTGCTGGGATGAGGACATTCCCACTGAACTGGCTAAAAGAGCACAAATGTGGATTTCGGATCTTACAAAGCTTCATGGTTTCACAGTGGAGCGGTGTTTGAAACCGATTGGATTTGGAACAATCACATCAGCACAATTGCATAATTTTGCTGATGCCAGCGAGAAAGGTTATGGTGTTGTTACCTACCTTCGAATAACCAATGAGAAAGGAGAAACTCACTGTTCATTCATCATCAGCAAGGCCAGAGTTTCACCACTCAAGCAAACAACAATTCCGAGGCTGGAGTTAACAGCAGCTGCTGTTGCTGTTAAAATAGACCGGCTCATGAGAAAGGAGCTGCAAATGCAGCTTGAAGATTCTGTGTTTTGGTCTGACAGCACCACTGTGTTGAGATATATTGCCAGTGAAAGTGTTAGATTTAAAACCTTTGTTGCAAACAGAGTGTCGCTCATCAGAGACAACACAAAGACAAGTCAATGGATGTATGTATGTTCTGAGCTGAACCCAGCTGACCATGCATCACGAGGTATGAATGCAGACAAGTTCATAGAGTGTCAAAACTGGATTTGTGGACCAGAGTTTTTGTTAAAGGACAACAGCCATTGGCCAGTTTCACCGGACATGAGAGAAATACAAAAGGATGATGTGGAAGTTAAAGCAGCAGTGATTGTGAATGCTACAAATGTGCATGAGAATCTGCTTAACAAGTTTATCTGTCATTATTCAGACTGGAACTGTTTAAAGAAGGCAGTATCCTGGATGATGAAGTTCAAACAGTTGCTTCACAAGCTGAACACACATCGCAAGCTTCTATTCTCACAAGCAAGTGATGAAGTGAGTCTGGAAAAGAAAACTGAAATGGTTGCAAGTCAAATGCAGAAGTTCAGGTCAACTATTAAAGGGTCTCTTCTCACTGTTGAAGATGTTGCAAAGGGAGAAGTTGAGATAATCAAACTTTGTCAAAGTCAAAGCTTCAGTGATGAACTTGAGTCTCTTCAGAAAGGTAACAAGCTTAAAAGAAACAGTCACATTGTAAAGCTTGATCCTGTTGTGCAAGATGGGATGTTAAGAGTTGGAGGAAGATTGCATCAGTCTTCACTGCCGGCAGATGTAAAGCATCCTGTGATCCTGCCTAAAGATCATCATGTTTCTACGTTGATCCTCAGACACATTCACCAAGAAACAGGACACAGTGGAAGAAACTACATGTTGTCAAGACTGAGAGAAAGATTTTGGATTCCACAAGCAGACTCAGCTGTGAGAAAAATACTGTCCAAGTGTGTTGCATGCAGAAAGACTTCAGCGAAACCAGGTGAGCAAAGAATGGCAAGTTTGCCTCCAGATCGACTGATTCCTGACAAGCCTCCGTTCACAAATGTGGGCATAGACTATTTTGGGCCATTTGAGGTCAAACAAGGGAGGAGTAGAGTCAAAAGATACGGTGTTTTGTTCACATGTCTTACTGTTCGAGCAATTCACATAGAAGTTGCCCATTCACTTGATACTGACTCGTGCATAAATGCATTTAGAAGGTTTATAGCAAGGAGAGGCCAAGTATCTGTTATGAGATCAGATAATGGTACTAACCTGGTTGGAGCAGAAAAAGAAATGCCTGAAGCGATCAAAGGTTGGAATCATTCAAAAATAACAGAGACATTAACGCAGAAAGGCATTACCTGGATGTTTAACCCACCAGCGGGTTCACATTTTGGTGGCGTCTGGGAGAGACAGATTCGTTCTGTGAGGAAAATTCTTACCCAGATCCTGAAACAGCAACCACTTGAAGATGATGAACGCCTCCGCACATTGTTTTGTGAAGTCGAAGCAATTGTCAACAGCAGGCCGATAACAAGAGTCTCTAATGATCCAAACGATTTAGAGGCACTTACACCTAACCATCTGCTTCTTCTTAAGAGACAACCAGTACTACCTCCTGGAGTGTTTCAGAAGGAGGACTTGTATGTGAAGAGAAGGTGGAAACAGGTACAATACCTAACAGACATTTTTTGGAAGCGATGGACTAAGGAGTACTTGCCGCTTCTACAAGAGAGACAGAAGTGGTTAGTACCCAGAAGAAACCTGAAATCAGGAGATGTTGTTCTTATTGTGGATGAGAGCGCACCCAGAGGTTCCTGGTTGATGGCAAAAGTTGAAAGGACAGTTTCTGACTCAAACGGACTTGTCAGACGTGCATTTGTTCAAACTAAAACTAATGTTTTGGAAAGGCCAATAGATAAGTTATGTCTGTTGCTTGAAATGGATGAATAAGTTAAGTTCATTGTGTTAAGTGATATGCTTGTGTTTAAAGTGTGAGACTTAGTGTGAGTAACATATTACATTTGAGTGAATTTTTGAGTTCTACGAAAAGTGAATTTGACATTTGTAGTTGTTTAGCAGTGATGACTATATGTTATGTTAAACAAGTCAGTCAAATTATTCCCGATCTGAAGTTAAATGTCACTTTAATGTTTGAGATATAATTGTTATGCTTTGCAGTAACAATTAGGGGCCGGAATGTAAGTGCCATTTTTGCATTAATAAGTTTGATTATTATTGTTTGGATTATGATTTGCTAGAGCATAGCAGATGATATGTTTGTGTTTATCTTGGGAATATTTACTGAGATTATTCCTATTTTATTTTGAAGGTTTGTTGTGATTCTGTAAGACTTCCGTAGTCATGTGATCAGGAGACAGGAAGTGAAGTGTATTGTTATGTGTTACGCTGTCTAAGTAAAATAAACGAGTGACGGCGGAGCAACACGGTAGTTTTACCGTGGACACATGGGAACATGTGTGAAGCCAACTCAACGCGTAAAACAGTTTAATGTCGTCACTATAGAGTGGTTAAGAAAGAACTCAGTTTAAGAACATAAGATTTACTAAGAAGACCGAAGAAACCACTACAAGAGTATTATCTATCTATCTATCTATTACAAGAATAAAAGAGGAGCGATAATCATAACTAAAAGAGAAATATGACAGTATGCCACCAATGAACTTTTTTGTTGACATTCATTGAGCTAATTGTATTTTACTTCATGTTCAAATCTAATCTGACTTTGCAATAGGCTGAAAGGAGAGCACCTGAATTTGTTTTGCTTCAAAGTCAAATAAATAGTTTTAAAATATATAAAAAGTAACTCTAAGTAAACTCTCTTTCTAAATCCCTTGATGTTCTGTAAAATTTGCCTAAAATACTGGAAACATTTTAACAGCCCGGCCCGTCAGAACCGAACCGTGACCAAAAAACTGAGGTACGTATTGAACCGTGGGCTGACTGTATTGTAGCATCCCTAGTTTGTGTGTGTGAGTGTGTGTGTGTGTGTGTGTGTGTGTGTGTGTGTGTGTGTGTGTGTGTGCGTGTGTGTGTGTGTCTCTGTGTCTCTGTGTGTGTGGTGTGTGTGTGTGTGTGTGTGTGTGTGTGTGTGTGTGTGTGTGTGTGTGTGTGTGCGTGTGTGTGTGTGTCTCTGTGTCTCTGTGTGTGTGGTGTGTGTGTGTGTGTGTGTGGTGTGTGTGTGTGTGTGTGTGGTGTGTGTGTGTGTGTGTGTGTGTGTGTGTGTGTGTGTGCGTGTGTGTGTGATGAAGGTAATAAAGTAAGTTGGGACACTAGTCTGTTGCTTTTGTATTGGGTCTTGTTGTGGTTTTAAATAGCAGAATATATACTTAAGGAACACAAATCTGAATGCTTCATCTTACCTCTATAATAACATACAAAACACTACACAGTAATGTAACAGGTTATAATATGTAAATAAATAAAGGTAAGCTACATGTCTCTTTAACCTAAAGTATTAAACACAGAAAGGCTGTCGTACGCTTAACAGTCATACAATCATTCCCCTATAAAAATACTACCATGCTTTTATTGTGAAGCACGGTAAAAATACTACCATACTTTTATTGTGAAGGACGGACATCAAACTTTCCTCCTCGTGCAGAGAGCAACACAGTTAGCAAACCTCGTAACTAACAGGCAACTAAAATAACACTAATATTAACACGAGAAAGAATTAGCACTAGGTAGGCTAAGCACAAACATGTAATGAATTTGACATGACTCTTCTTCAACTACTGTGTGGCTCCAACTAATCCGGGGGACAGTTAGCGAGCATGTCGGGGCCGTGACGTCAGCTAATTAGCATATAGTGTTTTTTAATGAGAAAATTCACAATATTCACCAGCACTTATGTCCAAACCCACTGCTTATCTCCCCTTCTGAATCTCTCCCGTACTATCAGTCGCTTTCCTGTTTTCAATTCCCTGATCCCTCTGAAATCTCTGACCTCATCCAAAAATCCAAGCCCTCCACTTGTCAGCTTGATCCCCTGCCCACAACCTTGGTCAGATCTTGCCTCTCTTCTCTGCTTCCCCTCATATCTGCCATCATTCACGCCTCCCTCACCACTGGAATTGTTCCTTCATTATTCAAAACTGCAGCTGTCACTCCTATATTGAAAAAACCTGGTTCAGATCCTAACAACTTCAATAACCTCCGCCCCATTTCTAACTTACCTTTCATCTCCAAAATTCTGGAAAAAATAGTCGCCACCCAGCTACAGTCTCACTTAAATCAAAATAGCCTCTATGAGCCCTTCCAGTCCGGTTTCCGCCCCCGTCACAGTACAGAAACTGTTCTGCTAAAAATCACCAACGATCTCCTCATTGCTTCTGACTCCGGCTTACTTTCCATCCTCATCCTTCTTGACCTGAGTGCAGCCTTTGACACTATCTCACACCCCATCCTCCTCAGTAGACTCTCCTCCATTGGCATCACTCACACCCCCCTTACCTGGTTCCACTCTTATCTCTCAGGCCGCACTCAGTTCATACAGCTCAAATCCTTCAAATCCGAGCCTTCCCCAGTCACTACAGGTGTGCCCCAGGGCTCTGTCCTGGGGCCCCTTCTCTTCATCACCTACCTTCTCCCCCTTGGCAGTATTTTTAAATTCAATATACTTTTCCACTGCTTTGCGGATGACACCCAGCTCTACCTCTCCAGTAAACCAAACTCCACACTTCCACCCTCCTCCCTCACTTCTTGTTTATCTGAAATAAAATCCTGGTTCTCCTCAAACTTCCTTAAATTAAACAGTGATAAAACCAAGATCCTTCTCGTCGGCACTAAATCCATATTATCCAAAGTTGGCAGTTTCTCCCTCACTATTGACAGCTCCTCAGTTTCCCCTTCCCCTCAGGTTAAGAGTCTGGGTGTCATCCTCGACAGCACACTATCATTCAAATCCCATATCAATAACATTACCCGGTCTGCATACTTCCACTTACGAAACATCAACCGTCTCCGCCCCTCCCTCACCCCCCATACTGCCTCCATCCTTGTCCACAGCCTTGTCACCTTCCGTATTGATTATTGTAATTCTCTCCTCTTCGGCCTCCCTCATAAATCCCTCCATAAGCTCCAACTGGTTCAAAACTCTGCTGCCCGTATTGTCACCAAAACCCCCTCTTACCATCACATCACCCCCATCCCACAGCAACTCCACGGGCTCCCGGTGAAGCAAAGAATCATCTTCAAACTACTCCTGTACACCTTCACGGCCATCCACAACCTCGCCCCTCCATAACTGTCTGACCTCCTTCACATCGCCACTTCAGCCCGCTCCCTCAGATCCTCCTCATCCATCCACCTCACCGTGCCCTTTGCCCGCCTCAGCACCATGGGGGGGCAGAGCTTTCAGCTGCTCTGCTCCCCAGCTCTACAACTCTCTGCCACCTGACATTCGCAATATTGACTCTCTCCCCATCTTCAAATCCAGACTCAAAACCCATCTGTTCAAGATCGCCTACTCACTCTGACACTTTAAACTGCAATTCCACTGTCCACAATTCCATTTCTTTATTGTATGCTGTTTTTGTTATCCATTGCTGTTTTTAAAATGTTGATTGTTGTACAGTGTCCTTGTGTGTCCTGAAAGGCGCTTATAAAGTAAAAATGTATTATTATATCCAGAATATGCCGAACATCTCACCTCTAAACTCCGGCTCTGTGGGAGTTAATAACTTTGTCTCAACATTAAAGAACACACAATGTCACATATAAGACTTCAGGTAAGTACTCACTCTTTTCATTCACGCACAACCAACTTCTGAAGTGATTACTCTGCACACTGATGGCTCATCTGTCATCAACTGATGCACACTGCTCATTACTACATGATGTAATTCACTATATGACCAGCAGGTGCCACCTCTCCCCTATTGAGCACAATATCATCACATTACAGTTTTTTCCAATTGCTAACACACTAAAATGACATGCATAGCACAATTATTTAAACTGACACACAGAGAGCAAAACCTCTTCTCAAGTCTCCAAAAGTCTAAACACATTTTCTGTTTTACACACATTTTGCAATTCAAAATGGCACTTTTTAAATGCACTGAACACGGTTCTCTGCATAAGACACAACAATCTGACATAAAGTCACATGTTTGCCATTTCAAAACACTGCCATTCAAAATGACACTACATGAGCTAATTGGTCAATGTATGTGCCACCTGGCCAAACACCTCAATGGTTAATTGTTATCACTTCAATCAGGAAGTAAGTACTATGAAAAGACCACAAGTGAGCACCTTATTTTTACAACAACAACGGAAGAGGTTGTAGAGAGAGGAAGAGGGAGGGTGAGAATGAGAGGGGGAGGAAGAGAGAGAGGTAGGGGTAGAGCTGGTAGAGGAAGAGTGAGAGGTAGAGCTGGTAGAGGAAGAGTGAGAGGTAGGGGTAGAGCTGGTAGAGGAAGAGTGAGAGGTAGAGCTGGTAGAGGAAGAGTGAGAGGTAGAGGTAGAGCTGGTAGAGGAAGAGTGAGAGGTAGGGGTAGAGCTGGTAGAGGAAGAGTGAGAGGTAGAGCTGGTAGAGGATGAGTGAGAGGTAGGGGTAGAGCTGGTAGAGGAAGAGTGAGAGGTAGGGGTAGAGCTGGTAGAGGAAGAGTGAGAGGTAGGAGTAGAGCTGGTAGAGGAAGAGTGAGAGGTAGGAGTAGAGCTGGTAGAGGAAGAGTGAGAGGTAGGAGTAGAGCTGGTAGAGGAAGAGTGAGAGGTAGGAGTAGAGCTGGTAGAGGAAGAGTGAGAGGTAGAGGTAGAGCTGGTAAAGGAAGAGTGAGAGGTAGGAGTAGAGGTAGAGGTAGGGGTAGAGCTGGTAGAGGAAGAGTGTGAGGTAGAGCTGGTAGAGGAAGAGTGAGAGGTAGGTAGAGGAGTTCATGGCCAAAGAAGAAAACAACTTTCAAATGAAATCAGAGCAACCTTAGTTGATCATGTCATCATGGACTGACAATGCGAGAGGCTGGACAGAGAGTGCAGCCCAACTTGAGCCGTTTTACTGCACTGGTATATGTAGTGTAACCCAGGTTAATTAAATTGAATTAAATATTAGCCCTCTATTTTTTTTTTCTTACTCATTGTTATGTTACAAAGATCCGGCCTATCCATCATGAGCACTTTAGCAAAGCAGCAAAAGTTACAGTGGTAAGAAAAAACATTCATTTTATTTTGTATTTATTTATTTCCCTATTTTATTTTTCTAAAACATTCCATAATCTCACCTGAACTCCGCTAAAATCTTCAACCAATCAGAACTCCTCCCACTTATCATAAACATCCGGTTCACGAGGTCACTTCCCCTCACCTCATCTCATGGCATGTTGCAGAGGCAGAATTGTTTGGTTGCCCAAGACGGGACAACGAGTTTATGATTTACACAGCGGTCAGGTTTTTTGTGTATGAACCTTACAGCGTGGAGATGGCGAGCTAAAATCTACCAGATCTACTCTGCCTACAAGTTGGTAGGATCTAAAAAGACATTCGAACACAGATCGAAAGACATTGACTTTTTTTTGGATGGACCCAAGAAGGGTTTTTTGATTAAGAGGATATTTATGTTGGTTGTTTGAACTTATTGTTTTGTTATATTGGAAGTATTTTTTTATGTGAAATACAATAATTATTATTTAAATTTACCTGTGTTTGGATTTTGTTGGTATTCACATTTGAGCTCCGAGAGACCTACCTTATTTCTTCCTAATTTAAATTTGACTTAAATGCACAATTAGCCCACATGCTACAGTAGCACTGACTTGTTTGGTGAAAAATAAAAAAATAAATGTTTCAACAGCATGTGTGTGTATCTGCAAATATTTCTGTGCATGTGAACAATCTGAAGAATTGTCTACACTTCAAACTATTTTAGTATTATGGCAAAGCATACTAAAGATGAGAGTGCTTTTCATTATGCCCAACAGTGTGTAGTTGGTTAGACAAAAATCTGGTAATATGAATGAAGTGTGTGCCATTTGGTGCAAAAGTTTGATTTTGATAATGTTATATGTAGTTTTGGTTGCAGTGCTTCATTTTTCAGGATATGTGAGGTATTTTGCAGTTTGGGTTTGTGGTTTTGTGAATTGTGTTAAGTATTTTGATAAAACCAGCCTAGTTTGCAAAATTGTGTTTTAGCAATTGGAAAAAAACTCTATACTAGAGAAAGATGTTTTTAAGTCTCTGTGTGTTTAGTTTATTATAAGAGAGAAAGATGTTTTTAAGTCTCTGTGTGTTTAGTTTATTATAAGAGAGAAAGATGTTTTTAAGTCTCTGTGTGTTTAGTTTATTATAAGAGAGAAAGATGTTTTTAAGTCTCTGTGTGTTTAGTTTATTATAAGAGAGAAAGATGTTTTGAAGTCTCTGTGTGTTCTCTTCTCAGGACGTTGTAGTCTTTAGCTGTGAGCTTTGTTCAGGTTAAGTTTTGTTTCTGTCCTTTTTATTTCAGACAAGTTGTGTTAAGTTGCTTCTGCTGTAAACACCCCATTTCCTGATATGGATGTTTCACATTAAAAGCACTACAACTTCAGATAGGCCGGGGACTTTTATTTTGAAGAACTTGTCGGAAGTACAAAGTGTTTATCACGCAGCTTTAGCAGAGGTGATTCTCGATGACGCTGTGTCGGGACTCTACTGTGTTTACAGCCGCTCACTTTATCCTGAGTCACCGCCACAGCCCCCTTCTTTTAGTTATCCTGGACTTAAGACAGCGAGGCATCAGTTTAAACACACCTTTACCTGTGATGAAGATGCTAACCTGAGCTGCGGTCGGTTAAAGAGACACCGAGTCAAGTCGTTTCAGCCTGCAGCGGAGCACTGTGGTCTGAGCCTGCAGGACCAGCTGACTCTGCTCATAAAGTCAGCAAGACCAGGACCGGGACTCAATTGATGTTGTTTTCTGTCACAAATCCCTCTGTTAGCCTACGTTACTTTCATGACACACCACCGTGTGTGTTTAGGTAAAACAAACTCACTCAACGCTGCTCAAAACAAACCTCTCACAAACACTTCAGCATGTGCACAGTGATATAGAAGCTGTGAGCAGATGGGAGCTGTATGCCCAACACTCTGCAGAAACTATGAGAAACTTTAACAGTTTTAATAACCTGATGGTTTAAATGTGCTGCACAACGCGATCGTACTGTGGAGCCGTCTGAATGACACATTTGTGGTACCACTGGAAAGCTGGGAATTTCTACTTTCTCCCACTTTTTACATTTTTATTTTAGCGTGGAAGTTAGTTTTTACAGGTTAAGACGAAGCGGCGTGCGGGCGTAGGTTCAACACGTCATTGGTCACGACAATGCTAGAGACGACTGTCACGTTTGTCTGGAACTAAAACAGTACCATATTATTAATCTTTTTATCATTTTGGCTAAATTTCATATCCATAAAAGTAAATTTGCAAACAGAAAACCTATTTTCAAACATTATTTGAATGAGCTGCAGCAGTACATGAAAACCATCCAGCACTCTGAGAACCCCAAGGCCCTGAAGACTCTTGAATATTGTATTTATTTTAATTGTGTAAACTGATGACCCTTCCATTTCTACCCTTCCCTATGTTTTTACTTGTCTTAGTCTTTGTCAACCCCTGGCATGTTCCTTTGTTCCTTAATCTAACTTTGTAACATTGTCTGTGTTTACAATAAAGTTGTTAAAAAAAGAAAAGAAAAAGACTGTCACGTTTGTCTGCTTAGTCAGCTGATCCATGACACTCCCCCCCCCCCCCCCCCCCCCAGAGAAATGAGACTGTTCTCTGTGTTCCTGCTCTGAAGAAGCTCCGCCCCCTCAACTGTTTCGTCTGAAACAAACCAGGAAACAGGCTGTTATTCTGCCTCACCCTGAAGAGACACACACACGCTGACAGACGGACCGACCTGCAGACACAAACCAGCACGACTTCCACTGAGAGAGGACAGGAGGAGGAGGAGGGGATACTGGGAGTACTTGTTATACTGGGAATACTGGGAATACAAACACTTCAACCTGCTGCTGAATCCACAAACTGAACGAGAGTTTCAAAGTGAAAGTAACTCTCAGGGACGGGGAGTGGCTTCCTGTTTTTTTCTGCTGCGTGTTTTGACTCTGAGATAAAATGGCGTCCAAGTTTGAAGAAGATCTGAGCTGTCCGATCTGCCTCGACATCTTTAAAGATCCAGTGATGCTGTCCTGCAGCCACAGCTTCTGTAGAGAGTGTGTGAAGAACTGCTGGAAGGAGAAGGAGAACCAGGAGTGTCCACTCTGTAAGAGGAGACACTCAAGGGAAGTATTACCTGTTAACTTTGCTTTAAAGAACCTGAGTGAGAGTTTTGTGCAGGAGAGAGATCAGAGAGCTTCAGAGGATCTCTGCAGTCTGCACTCTGAGAAACTCAAACTCTTCTGTCTGGACCATCAGGAGCCGGTGTGTCACATCTGCATTACTTCAGAAAAACACAGCAAACACACAATCAGACCCATCGATGAAGCTGCTGGACAACACAAGAAGAAACTTCAGGAAACTCTGGAGCCGGTAAAGAAGAAGTTAAAAGTTTGTAAACGAGTTAAAGTGAAGTTTGATCAAACAGCAGAACACATTCAGGTCCAGGCCCGACACACAGAGAGGCAGATTAAGGAGCAGTTTAAGAAGCTTCACCAGTTTCTAGAAGAGGAAGAGGAGGCCAGGCTGTGTGCACTGAGGGAGGAAGAGGAGCAGAAGAGTCAGAGGATGAAGGAGGAGATGGAGGCTCTGAGCAGAGAGATAGCAGCTCTTTCACACACAGTCAGAGACACAGAGGACGAGCTGAGAGCTGAAGACGTCTCATTCCTGAAAAACTACAAGGCTGCAGTGGAAAGAGTCCAGCAGCGCCCCCTGCTGGAGGATCCACAGCTGCCCTCAGGAGCTCTGATAGACCAGGCCAAACACCTGGGCAACCTGAGCTTCAACATCTGGAACAAGATGAAGGACATGGTCTCCTACAGTCCGATCATTCTGGACCCAAACACTGCTCATCCAGAACTCATCCTGTCTGAAGATCTGACCTGTGTGAGAGGAGGAGAGAGACAGCAGCTTCCTGATAATCCAGAGAGGATTGATTCTTACAGGTCTGTCCTGGGCTCTGAGGGCTTTAACTCAGGGACTCACAGCTGGGACGTCCAGGTTGGAGACAGTACACGCTGGGGACTGGGTGTGTTAGCAGAGTGTGGACAGAGGAAGGGAAGCATACGGTCTAGAGGTTGGTCAATATGGTTCTATGATGGTGAATACGCAGCACACTCCCCACCACATCCATTCACTGTTCTCTCAGTGAAGAAGAATCCTCAGAGGATCAGAGTGAATCTGGACTGTAACAGAGGAGAGCTGTCGTTCTCTGATCCTGATACTAACACACACATACACACACACACACACATACACACACACACACACACTGAGAGGATGTTTCCATACATTAACACTTATGATAAACTGAAGATTTTACCAGAGAAGCTCTAAGATGATGAAGATGTGATGATGATGAAGATGATGAAGATGATGATGATGTGATGATGATGATTATGATGATGAAGATGATGATGATGATGATGATGTGATGATGATGATGTGATGATGAAGATATGATGATGATGTGATGATGAAGATGTGATGATGATGGTGATGATGATGATGATGGTGATGATGATGTGATGAAGATGATGATGATGATGAAGATGATGATGATGATGATGATGTGATGATGATGATGTGATGATGTTGATGAAGATGTTGATGATGATGATGATGATGATGATGAAGATGTGATGATGATGATGATGATGAAGATGTGATGATGAAGATGTGATGATGATGGTGATGATGATGATGATGGTGATGATGATGTGATGAAGATTATGATGATGATGAAGATGATGATGATGATGGTGATGTGATGATGAAGATGTGATGATGATGATGATGAAGATGTGATGATGATGATGATGATGATGTGATGATGATGATGATGATGATGAAGATGTGATGATGATGATGATGATGTGATGATGATGATGATGATGATGTGTTGATGATGATGATGATGAAGATGATGATGATGTGATGATGATGATGTGACTATGATGATGATGATGATGATGATGATGATGAAGATGTGATGATGAAGATGTGATGATGATGATGATGAAGATGTGATGATGATGTGATGAAGATGTGATGATGATGAAGATGATGATGTGATGATGATGATGTGATGATGATGAAGATGTGATGATGATGTGATGATGATGAAGATGTGATGATGATGTGATGATGATGATGATGATGATGATGATGATGACGATGAAGATGATGATGATGATGATGATGATGATGTTCTGAATCTTCGTCTTTGTTTATTTTATAATTGTTTTGACTGCGTTGTCATGGTGATTTTGTTCATTATAACTTTGTGTATTATTCGACAGCAGGTAAAATCTCGATCCTGATTGGTCGGTTTGTTGGAGTGTCTTTAAATATAATCTGCTCAGCGTGTTAACTGGTTAACTGTCGTCTCTTTTTCACTTGAACTCTGAGGAGTCCCTGAAGGCATCATCGTCTGTATCTCTGTGTGCTGGAGTTATTACCCTGCAGGGAGAGATTATAATCTGCACACGGTGATCTGAAATCACTCCACAGTTGTTGAGAGATCAGAAAGAGTTATGCAATTGTTGAATTTGTTTTTATCATATATGTTCTTTTTCTTTTATTATCATTTAATCAATTTATAATTTACTTTATATGTTTACTTTTTCTTTTATTATCACTTAATCTTTTTATCATTTCATTCATATGTCATAGAGTCGCTACGACTTTCTTTCTTTTTTTCTATTTTTAATTGCACAGTTTCAGTTTGTTTCATCTAGGGGGATTCTTTAAATCTTTTTTTCAGGTTAATATATATGTATGGGGGGGGGCGTTGGTTTTGTGGTTAATTTGTAACAAATGTTTCATGTCATGTACGTCTTTGTAACCTGATACTGGATACTTTGAATTTCCCTCGGGATCAGTAAAGTTTCTACACTTGATCTGAATCCCTCTTTCTATCTGCTGTTGTGTTTTATTGATCTTGTAAATGTCATCATGGAGGAGTGTCTCTCCTGAGAGGAGGAGTTTGTCTCTGTCAGTAATTATAAAGTTATTCTGATTCATTCAGGTGTTTCTTTAACTCCAGTCTAAAGCTGTGACGTCTGAAAGTTTCAGATCAAGACGATCGGTGTCGTCTCCGACTCGTCCGTCAGGTCGGACAGGAAGAAGAAAAAGTCCTGAAGGGGAAGTTTGACTTGATGTGTTCAAAGATTAAATTATAGAACGTGATGCTCCTGACTCCACCTTTAAGGTTTATTTAACGTGCTGCATTAAGACGTTATTTAAAGTCAGGGTTGGTCATTTCCTCCAGATTCACTTCTTCACATTCTGGTGTAAATTGTCTTTAGGTCCTGACAGAAATGAATAACTCATGTTCTCTGAAAAAGGAACAAAGTAAATCCATCATCTGTATCAGTTTGTAAGTCTGTAAAAACTTTGACCAATGTCTGCCACGAGGTACCAATCTGATGAACCAATCAGACGCCTCCCTGTCTCCCTGCTCGCTCTCTACCTCTTGCGTGCTCTAGCTCACACTCAAAGAGCGTCACCGATGACTTTAGGAGTTTAAACTGAGAGTTTACTGACCGCTGAATGAGACATGAGACGACGTAGTTTCTACACAATGACAGAGATGAGCTGAGGTCCACTTCTGGAGGGACGGCGCTCGTGCATGCAAGTGAGGGGGCGTGGCTTTAGAGGGAGCACAGAGGGGAGGGGGCTGTCACTTATTGGACCTTTAACTTCAGTCCAACATCTTCTTTCACCTCTTTAAATTCTAAATGTTAAAATAAAATCCATCACTCCTCTGAGCTGTAATTATGTTTTAATCATCACACTATAAATTACAGTAAAATATGTACACGTTACCGAGGCACAAGAAGTCTGAGATGAAAAACAAAGAAAACAGACGTGAAGTGTTTCAAACCGTTTCATAAAGTGATCACATGTTTGTTCACTTCCAGATTGAAGGAGGTTTTTTTTTATTTCATCTGCACATTCTGGCTTTTATTTCCACTCATTCATGAATCTGTGAGGCAGGAAAAAGTAGGTCAACACATATGAAAGCATGCCGTCGCCCTCTGCTGGCCAAACTGCAAAATGCAAGAAAAGAAGAAGAAGGTGTTTTTCCTCATGTAGGCAGACTGGATCTTAAAGGGTCAGTACACAAGCTTTTCTTCTCCACATAATCAGAACTTTTGAGCACCTTTAAGGTCGAGCCTGGAGCATCCGTCTCGTCTTTTACAATCTACATTTTGGATGTTTATCACTGAAAAGGCGACACCTGGAGGAACTTTTTTTCTGCAATGTTTGACAGGTAATATTGGGGAAAAAGTGGCGTTCACGAACTGCAGATAACCTGAACATCGTTAGCACCTTTAAAGGAAGAATGATCGACATGTTCCACATAAATAAATCATAAAGTCTGTCCTGTGTAAATGTGTCTCTGAGTCATGACTGTCTACAATGAGGGAGAAGCTCGAGTCCCGCTGGCTGTGTTGTTGTCAGAGCCGTGTTTACATGGACGGGACGGCCGGCTCCTCCCCTTGTGTATAAAAGCTGTTTTAGTCAAGAACTAGAGAGAAGAAGAAGAACATACTCACTGATTATTTGGATGTTAGTAAGAGTTTTTAGATCACGCTCATTCTGTGTCAGTTTACATGAAATGTGAAGCTACGAGCTAACTAAAGAGCGCTAACATTAGCATGCTAACACAACAATGTGAAGCTACGAGCTAACTAAAGAGCGCTAACATTAGCATGCTAACACAACAATGCAGGACACAGGTGATTGCAGCTCAAGATAAGGACCATTTTAATTATGGTGCGTTCTTAATCAACAACTCCTTCCTGTGAGCGTGAGGGGACGGGGGGGTTGGAGGTGTGTCTCTGGAGGAGGCGTGGCCTAACAGCAGTTTGTTTTGGTTTAATTCTGGAGCTCATGGGCGACATCTACTGGATCAAAAAAAGTTGCAAATTCTTCCTTTAAGGTCAACCACACAGCTTCTGTTTCGTCTTTTACAAACCACAACATTTCTATGTGTTTTATTTAAAAGGCGAGCGCTCTAAAGTTATGGATATAACCACAACGGGAAAGTGACGCTTTAATCTGCAGCTCTTCACATTCACATGAAATTACTCAACATGTCAGTCAGTAAAATAAGGTCGACAGGGGACGTTTTTATGAGTTACTTTTTAAAGTTCTTTGCAGAGATGTGTTATAAAATGACATCGAAGGCCCCGTGTCCACCTGGTGGTTTTTTTTTTTCTGAGCGCCAGCGTCTGAGATCGTTCTCAGGAGAAAGCAGCCGCCTTGAGAAAAATCAAACGCCAGCGTCTTTTTTCTGAGCGCTCCACCCGCTCCATCCGTCAAATTGAAAATCACTCAACTTTTCAGGAAGGCGCTGTTGAAGTCACCGGCGCTCTTTTCCAAACATTAAGTGGCGTCTCCTGTAGTACGACACACGAGACGGCGGAGGTAACGGGCACGCACAATCACGTGAAACTCAGATGAGGTCTCACCCGATCAACGCGGCTCCTTTTAAATCTGAATGAATGAGGTGATGTCCCAGTGTGCGTGATTATTACTCGTCCATATTGTGGCGTGCGGCGTCTATGCTTGGTATTCCTTCAGGATCTGGCCGGCGATCACCAGCCTCTGGATCTCACTCGTGCCCTCGTAGATCTCTGTGATGCGAGCGTCGCGGTAGTGCCTCTCAGCAGGCATGTCTGACACGTAGCCCATCCCACCCAGAACCTGGATCGCCTGATGGAAAAGTGCAAAACACACCAAAAGTTAAAAACGTCCCGTCTCTTTCTGCACGCTTAACCGTCTGCATGGTCGATTCTTCTTACCTGATGAGAGCAGAATGTGGCGGCTTCTGACGCGGCGAGTTTGGCCATGGCTGCTTCCTGCAGGAAAACACAAAAGAGGGTTCATGTCTGTTAAACTGGAGAAAAAAAAAAGAGTAGAAAACTGTCTTTGGGTATCACATTTTGTGTTGCTTTCCCTTTAATTCTGTGTTTTATTAGTGCTTAGTGTTCATTGGTCCAGGAGCAATCCATCATAGCAGTCTCCAGTTATATTGTGTTTAGCATTAGCTCCTCCCTCTTTTATAATGGCTTCTCAGTGGAATCGTTCTTTCTGGCCTTTCTCCTGGACCAAGGTTCAAGGTTGTCTTTATTATCCCTGCAATTTGTTTTGCAGTCAGCAGTAAAAACACACACATACAGACAGCCCGAAATGAGCAAACAACATAGAAAGGACTGTAAATAAATACAATAGATAAGAAACACAACACACAGTTAGTGGTTTAAAAAGGTGACGGCAGCAGGAACAAATGAGTTTCTCAACCTCTTTGTCCTGCATGCTGGCAGGCTGAATCTGCGGCCTGACGGCAGCAACTTCAAATCCTTGGACAAAGGATGACTTTGTTCTGCCAAGATTGACTGAGCTTTCTTAAGACACCTTGTTTTATATAAGAAAGGTCAGAAAGGGACGATCCTGAGATTCTGACACACATTTTGCGGTTTTTGATGCTGAGTGATCCGTACCAGGTCACCATGCAGAATGTTAAAACTGAGTCAATAAAACAGGAATAAAACATCTTCATAAAAGTGCTGTCAACATTAAAATTCCTAAGCTTCCTCAGAAAGTGCACACGCTGATGAGCTTTTTTGCAGACAGCTTCAGTTTGGAGTTCGAAGGTGAGTTTGTCATCGATGATAGTCCCCAGGTACTTGTACTGGTGCAGCACCTCAACAGCCTGGTTGTTAATAAAAACAGGGATTATTCCTGAAATCCACTGTCATTTCTTTAGTCTTTAGGACATTAATGTCCAGGAAGGATGACCTACACCAGTCTGTGAATTCAGTCAGGACAGGGCCGTGATCTGGGTCATCAGTGCTCAGGAGGGAAACGATCACCGAGTCATCTGCAAACTTGATGATGTGTCGGTTCTCATGTCTGCTTTGACACTCATTTGTGTATAGTACAAATAAAAGGGGAGAAAGGACACATCCCTGGGGTGATCCAGTGGAGGAATAAAGAACATCTGATACGATGCCATTTGCTCTCACACGCTGTGACCTTCTTGTTAAAAATTCCATCAGCCAGCATATAAGACCACTGTCAATGTTGTGGATGGACCTGAGCCTATCTGCTAAGATGTGTGGTTGTATGCAATTAACAGCTGAGGAGAAATCAATAAAAACTAGGTGTGTGAGGGACTTCGCCCCCTCAAGGTGTGTCAGGACTGTGTTTAACAAAGTGACCATTGCGTCCTCAACACCCCTACCTGACCTATATGCAAATTGTAATGGATCCAAATTTGCTTCCACAGTTTTTAAAAGTCAGTCCTTTACAATCTTCTCAAATTACTTCATTACAAGAAAGGTAAGCGCTATAGGTCTAAAGTCACTGAGTGCTTTAGGAAAAGGATTTTTGGGCACAGGTACAATTATGGAATCTTTCCATAAACAAGGAACTCTGTGAATGTGGAGAGACAATTTAAAGATAAAACAGAAGATCCCTGCCAGCTCTACAGCACAGTTCTTTAGGATGCGCCCTCCAATTCTATCAGGTCCCAGACTTTTCCTTTCCTTGACGCTACGGAAGTGTCTCAGGACCATGCCCTCATCAACATCGATGCTGGCCTGCCCTGGGGAAACGTTTTTAAAAGTTGACTGTTTCTTACTGAAGTCGCGGTCGTTAAACGGATTAAAGAAAAAGTTCAGTTCAATGGACAGTTCAACATCAAGCTTGTCATCAAGGGAGATTGTACATTTCTTAGATTGTATCCCCATTATAGATTTCACACCCTCCCATGCAGGTCGTGAATATCCAGAAATGAACATTTCATCTACTTTGTCCTTGTAGCTACGCTTTGCAAGCTTTATTCCGATATTAACTTGTTTTTGTAGTTCCCTGTACCGAGTCATATCCCCTTTATTAAAACTGATATTTAGTTGGATAATTGTGCTCTTGACAGACTTAGAAATCCATGGCTTATTATTTGGATAGATGGAGACTAAGTTTTGGGGGATGACCAAATCCTTGCAGAAGGTGATGTAAGCTGACACAGTCTCTGTGAGCTCATCAATGTCAGTACAGTTAACTTTAAACAGGTCCCAGTCTGTGCAAGAATAACAGTCCTGGAGACATTTAACTGATTCCTTCGACCAGACCGGAACCAATCTTTGTTCTGGCTTGTTCCTCTTCAGGACCGATTTGTAGGACGGAGCCAAATAGATGACGTAGTGGTCAGACGTACCAAGCGGAGATCTCCGAAGGGATTTATACGCTCCTGTCACAGATCCATAGCAAAGGTCCAGTGTTTTTGTGAGACGTGTCAGACAGGTCACGTACTGGTAGAAGTTACATAAGGACTTCTCTGGTTTACAATGACTAAAATCACCCATTACAAAGTTCGGTGCCTCCGGCGAAATCCCCTGAAGCCGTTGCACTGTTTTCACTATAGCTCTGGTGGCCTGGTTCCTTTGTGTGCGTCTCCCTGACATGAAAGTAGGTTTTATCTATTTGTGTTTTAGGTGTAACCTAAATGTTGAGGGCTGAAGCTCATTGACATCAAAAGTTGAGTTGAGGCATGGGAATGATTCCACTTTAAGGTTTTTTCCTTAATTTGTCAAGTGTTTTTTTCTGTTTCAGAGACAAAATATGACAATTAATGATTTGCCTTGTAAACAAAATAATGTTCAATAATTCTAAACAGGCTCAGTAAACAGAGGATGAATCAATTAAACAATAAATCAAGTCTGCCTATGCATCATAAACAAACAAACAAACACTAAACTCACTTACTGAAACAATAACTCACATGTGGATGCACTCGGCAAAGAAAGGTGGAACAGGTCTTGTCCTTTGGAGAGCAAACTGAGCAGTGAACTCTCCTTCCCTTTATGGGAGACCTGATCTCATTCACCTGTGGCTGATTGCTGCAGCCAGCACAGGTGTTTCTTGTTGCTCCTAATTGAGCTCAGGGAATCAAGGCGGACATGACATCTCAACGATTTGTATCAAAATATTACAGAAATGTACTAAATACACACAAATAGATAAAACTTACTTTCTTGTCAGGGAGACGCACACAAAGGAACCACGAGGACGCAAACAATACCACTCTGGAAACTTGTAACCAGTCTATACATCTAACTTGGTCCAGGAGAAAGGCCAGAAAGAACGATTCCAGTGAGAAGCCATTATAAAAGAGGGAGGAGCTAACGCTAAACACAATATAATTGGAGACTGCTATGATGGATTGCTCCTGGACCAATGAGCACTAAGCACTAATAAAACACAGAATTAAAGGGAAAGCAACACAAAATGTGATACCCAAAGACAGTTTTCTACACAAAGCATCAAGTGAGATTTTTACCTTTGTGAAAGGTTTCTTTGAATCTCGAAGGAGGGCGGCCTTCCAGGTGAGCAGACGAGCGCTCTCCACCGCCACGTTCATGTCGGCAAGTTTGAACTAAACCAGGTGGAAAAAAACTCAAGATGATTTATCTATGAAGCAGGAACATCAAAGATCCTGTTTCCATTCTCTAAAAACTGATGAGGTGCATGGTTACCTGTACGGCCTGCAGTTTTCCGATGGGCGCTCCGAAAGCGATGCGTTTGTGTGCGTAGTCTGCGGCGCAGTCCAGAGAGGCCTGAGCGATACCGAGAGCCTGAGCGGCGATACCGATCCTCCCGCTGTCCAGAGTTTGCTGAGCGGGGCAGAGAGGTGAAGACTTCACTAATCGTAATGTTATCATTAGACAAAACACGTGCTCGCTGCAGGTCACTTAGCACGCCGCTGTCAACTGCGTTTCCTGAATACGGTCTTTAACGACTCGCCAGGCGGGGAATCTGAATCCTCTAACCGAATCAGAATCAGAATTTATTTGGCAAAGGATTCAGCTCAGAGTGTGAGTGTGTGTGTGTGTGTGAGTGAGTGTGTGAGTGTGTGTGTGTGTGTGTGAGTGTGTGAGTGTGTGTGTGTGAGTGTGTGTGTGTGTGTGTGTGTGTGTGTGTCACCTTGTGTTTGAGCTTCTTGTCCGTGGTGGCGAACACGACGGTGGCCGCGGCGTCCCAGCTGTTGGTGATCCAGGCTTTGGTTCCATTCAGCACCCACTCGTCTCCCTCCTGACGAGCCACCGTGGACGCCGCGCCCGCGTCGCTGCCCTTACCTGGAGGAGACGTGCAGATCAGTTTAGAGACACAGGTGGCTAACTTTATTTTAAAATGGCGTCTTTAAGACTCCTCAGTTTTTATCCCTCGTCTCATTAGGGGCGTGAACACGTGCGTGAGGCGTGGCGTTTACCCGGCTCGCTGAGGGCGAAGCAGCCCACCTTCTCCCCGGTGGTGAACGGCGTGATCCACTCCATCTTCTGTTCCTCTGTGCCGAACTTCAGGACGGGTCCGATGTAGAGCGACTGCGAGGAAGAAGACGCGCACAGAGGTAAACACGACAACATCACAACACAAATATACGTTGCTATGGCGACCGACCGGGCTCACGTTGTTAACGGACACCACGCATCCCGTGCTGGCACAGCCTCTGCTGATCTCCTCCACCGCCAAACTGTACGCCAGGTAGTTCATCCCTGACAATAGAGTGTAAGTGCCATTTTTGCATTAATAAGTTTGATTATTATTGTTTGGATTATGATTTGCTAGAGCATAGCAGATGATATGTTTGTGTTTATCTTGGGAATATTTACTGAGATTATTCCTATTTTATTTTGAAGGTTTGTTGTGATTCTGTAAGATTTCCGTAGTCATGTGATCAGGAGACAGGAAGTGAAGTGTATTGTTATGTGTTACGCTGTCTAAGTAAAATAAACGAGTGACGGCGGAGCAACACGGTAGTTTTACCGTGGACACATGGGAACATGTGTGAAGGCAACTCAACGCGTAAAACAGTTTAATGTCGTCACTATAGAGTGGTTAAGAAAGAACTCAGTTTAAGAACATAAGATTTACTAAGAAGACCGAAGAAACCACTACATTAAGTAAAACTAGCAGCTCACAAACTTGACGTCGGACGCCATGATGACGCAAGAACTGTACAAGACGGCACAAGAATAAATGTAAGATACTCAGCTTCTCAAGAAAATAAGACAACAAGGATGTTTGGTCTTACTACGATGACACTCATTATGAAAGCAGGCCGTGCTTTGTGTCATAGACCATCGTTCATGAACACTTGTTGAACTAGAAGTTGTGTAAAAGAGGCATCATGGCGGACGACGACGCGCAGGATCCCGGACCTGGCGCACAGAGCTGCAGTAGCAGGGCTGACCAGAAGAGGGCGCCAAAGTACACAGAAAAGGGTTTGGAAGAGTGCCTGAACAGGTACATTAATGCAAGACGATCTAAGCTCTCACAGCTAACAGCAAAAACAAATAAGATTAATGGACTTATGAAAGATAATGAGAGTCCAGACATTGTTGATGATCTCTTGAATGAATGCTCAAAACTACAGAATGAGTTTATTCATACAAATGATAATGTTCTGTTGCTGCTACCCGAAGAAGAAAAAGAGGCTGATCAAACATTTTGGTTCAAGCCAAAAATTGAGCAGGTTAATAAATTCATGCTTGAGGTTGAGGGATGGACATCTAATATAAGACAACAACACCAAGATGACGTGAATCCAGATGATAGTGTGTCTGTTGCTGATGCACCCTTAAAAACGACATTTGGATCATGTGTTGTACGAAGCACAGCCACAAGCAGTTCATCAAGATCATCCAGAGCTTCATCCATATCATCTGTACGTCGGAAGGAACAAGCAGAACGTGCCGCTTTACTTGCACGTGCAGCATCCTTGAAACAGAGACAAGTATTAGACTTTGAAGAATGCAAATTGAAGGCAAAAAGGGAACAACTTGAGATTGACACAGCTATTGCTGCTTCTACAGCCAAAATAAAAGTGTTGGAAAACTATGAATATGAAAGAGTGATGCAGTTGCTGATCCTGAAGTACGACTTTCAGTGAATCAGCCGCAAAGGAACCAGCTTCCAGAAACAAAGCTTGGACATTCAGAATGGTTAAAGGTAACTGATCATCAAATGAAACAAGAAAACCAGACACAGGAGAATGGCATCAATGATGACCCAGTAGATCTGTGTGAAGTGATGCTTAAACAAAATAACATCACTGAGATGTTAGTCAAACAACAGAGACTGTCACATTTGCCCCAAAGAGACATTCCTGTTTTCAGTGGAGATCCACTTGAGTTTAAATCGTTCATAAGAGCTCTTGACCATACAATTCAGGACAGAACAGATAGTGACAGTGATAGGTTATACTACCTTGAACAGTTTACCAGAGGTGAGCCCAGAGACTTGGTAAGAAGTTGTCAACACATGAGTCCTTATCAAGGCTATCATGAGGCAAGAAAGCTGTTGACTTATCACTATGGTAACGAGCTGAAAATTGCAACTTCCTACATGAACAGAGCATTCAACTGGCCACAGATTAAACCTGACGACGCCAAGGCTCTTCAGAGTTACTCCCTGTTTCTCACTGGATGTAACAACGCAATGCAAGACATCAACCAGCTTCAAGAAATTGAGAATCCCACTAATCTCAGAATCATTGTCTCCAAGTTACCTTACAAGATAAGAGAGAAGTGGAGAGTTTCTGCTTTTGACATTCAGGAGGCAACTGGACAAAGAGCAAAGTTTTCAGATCTAGTTAGATTCATAAGCAGACAAGGTAGAATAGCTGCTGATCCTATTTTTGGAGACATAAAGGATGCTGAGGATAAGGGAAAACCTTATGCAAACATGAAAACGACAAGAACATCTAGACCAAAGGGAAGTGCTTTTGCCACAAGTGTAGCACCTTCTGCAAATGAAAAGACACATGATCATGGTAAAAACTCATACTCCTCTACATGTTACACAGGCTGTGCATTTCAGAAACCATGTGTGTACTGTGAAAAACAACATACATTGGCAGAATGTCACAAAATCAGAAATCAGCCTTACAAGGAAAAACTTGATTTTCTTAAAGGCAAAGGTTTGTGCTTTGGATGTTTGACATCAGGACATTTAAGTAAAGACTGTAGAAAAAGAGCTTCATGTGAGTTCTGTTCAAAGAAACACCCGAGCATGCTTCATTTCACAAAAGAAGAAGATAATGAAAAGGTTGACAGCAGTCAGAAAAACATCACAGAAAAGACAACAGCTGATGAATCAACACACATCTCAGGTGGGACCTGTGGAGCCACTGGGGCCGGAACAGACAGTCGTGTTTTGTCGATTGTTCCTGTGTGTGTCAAGTCAAAGAAAAGCAACAAGATAATAGAGACTTATGCATTCATGGATAATGGAAGCCAAGCCACATTCTGCTCCGAGGAGCTAATGAGGCAGCTTGACCTTGAAGGTAAGAAAACTCAGATCCTGCTTCGCACAATGGGCCAGGAAAAGTTAGAGACAAGCTACCATCTTACTGGATTAGAGGTGTGTGGTTTGAAAGAGAACATTTACATTGACTTACCCGAGATTTACACTCATAAAGACATTCCAGTTTCCAAGGAGAACATTCCAGTGCAAGAGGATTTGGAAAAGTGGCCACATCTTCATGGTATTCAGCTGCCACAGATTGATGCAGACATTGGTTTGTTAATAGGATGTGATGTGCACAAAGCTATGGAACCATGGGAAGTCATTCACAGTGAAGACAACGGTCCATATGCAGTTCGAACTGTCCTAGGCTGGGTAATTAATGGTCCTCTCAGGAGAGATGATTGCACTACTTCATCTGAAAGTGAACTCAGTGTTTCTGTGAATCGCATTTCTATTGCTAATGTAGAGAACCTCCTAGTGCAACAGTTCAACCATGATTTTCCAGAGAAAGCCTGTGAAGAAAAACAAGAAATGTCACGAGAAGATATTCAGTTCATGAACTCTGTTAATGAAACAGTGAAAAAGGTTGATGGACACTACAGTGTTGGTCTTCCTCTGAGAAACAAAGACACAAAAATGCCTGTTAACCGCAGTGTAGCTGTCCAGAGAGCAGAAAACCTGAAAAGGAAACTTGTCAAGAACAGAGACTTTCACAGAGAATATAAAGACTTCATGTCTGACCTGTTAAGCAAAGGCTACGCAGTTAAAGTATCGCATGAAAAGACTGTGATTGAAAATGAGAGAGTTTGGTATATACCTCATCACGGGGTGTATCATCCACAAAAAGGAAAACTTTGTGTAGTCTTCGACTGTGCAGCATCATATCAAGGCAAGTCACTGAACGGAGAACTATTGCAAGGTCCAGATCTGACCAACTCACTGGTTGGAGTGTTAACAAGATTTAGACATGACCGCATTGCTTTAATGTCAGACATAGAAGCGATTTATCACCAAGTTAAGAGTACCACCAGAAGACAGTGAGCTCCTACGGTTCCTCTGGTGGCCAGATGGAAACATAAATGAACCTCTTCAAGAGTACAAGATGGTTGTGCATTTGTTTGGTGCAACATCCTCCCCCAGCTGTGCCAACTTTGCGCTCAGAAAGACAGCTGAAGATGCTAAAGACAAGATGACACCTGCTGCAGTAAAAGCTGTTGTGAACAACTTTTATGTAGACGATTGTCTTTTATCGGTGTCAAGTGAAACACAAGCATGTGCTATGGTCAAAGATTTAACAACAGTGTGTGAGAGTGGAGGATTTCATCTTACAAAATGGATGACTAACAGCAGAGTTGTACTCGCATCCATTCCTGACACAGAAAGAGCAAAACAGGTTAAAGATTTAGATCTTAGTCATGATGCTTTACCTGATGAGAGAGTCCTAGGAGTCAACTGGTGTACTGAGACAGATGTTTTCAAGGTTAGGATAAATGCAAAGCAAACTCCTCAGACAAGACGTGGCATCCTCTCATTTGTAAGTGCCATATATGACCCTTTGGGATTCTTGTCACCTGTCATCCTTCCAGCAAAGATGATTCTGCAGGAGCTTTGTGGCAGAAAAGTCTCCTGGGATGAGGACATTCCCACTGAACTGGCTAAAAGAGCACAAATGTGGATTTCAGATCTTACAAAGCTTCATGGTTTCACAGTGGAGCGGTGTTTGAAACCGATTGGATTTGGAACAATCACATCAGCACAATTGCATAATTTTGCTGATGCCAGCGAGAAAGGTTATGGTGTTGTTACCTACCTTCGAATAACCAATGAGAAAGGAGAAACTCACTGTTCATTCATCATCAGCAAGGCCAGAGTTTCGCCACTCAAGCAAACAACAATTCCGAGGCTGGAGTTAACAGCAGCTGCTGTTGCTGTTAAAATAGACCGGCTCATGAGAAAGGAGCTGCAAATGCAGCTTGAAGATTCTGTGTTTTGGTCTGACAGCACCACTGTGTTGAGATATATTGCCAGTGAAAGTGTTAGATTTAAAACCTTTGTTGCAAACAGAGTGTCGCTCATCAGAGACAACACAAAGACAAGTCAATGGATGTATGTATGTTCTGAGCTGAACCCAGCTGACCATGCATCACGAGGTATGAATGCAGACAAGTTCATAGAGTGTCAAAACTGGATTTGTGGACCAGAGTTTTTGTTAAAGGACAACAGACATTGGCCAGTTTCACCGGACATGAGAGAAATACAAAAGGATGATGTGGAAGTTAAAGCAGCAGTGATTGTGAATGCTACAAATGTGCATGAGAATCTGCTTAACAAGTTTATCTGTCATTATTCAGACTGGAACTGTTTAAAGAAGGCAGTATCCTGGATGATGAAGTTCAAACAGTTGCTTCACAAGCTGAACACACATCGCAAGCTTCTATTCTCACAAGCAAGTGATGAAGTGAGTCTGGAAAAGAAAACTGAAATGGTTGCAAGTCAAATGCAGAAGTTCAGGTCAACTATTAAAGGGTCTCTTCTCACTGTTGAAGATGTTGCAAAGGGAGAAGTTGAGATAATCAAACTTTGTCAAAGTCAAAGCTTCAGTGATGAACTTGAGTCTCTTCAGAAAGGTAACAAGCTTAAAAGAAACAGTCACATTGTAAAGCTTGATCCTGTTGTGCAAGATGGGATGTTAAGAGTTGGAGGAAGATTGCATCAGTCTTCACTGCCGGCAGATGTAAAGCATCCTGTGATCCTGCCTAAAGATCATCATGTTTCTACGTTGATCCTCAGACACATTCACCAAGAAACAGGACACAGTGGAAGAAACTACATGTTGTCAAGACTGAGAGAAAGATTTTGGATTCCACAAGCAGACTCAGCTGTGAGAAAAATACTGTCCAAGTGTGTTGCATGCAGAAAGACTTCAGCGAAACCAGGTGAGCAAAGAATGGCAAGTTTGCCTCCAGATCGACTGATTCCTGACAAGCCTCCGTTCACAAATGTGGGCATAGACTATTTTGGGCCATTTGAGGTCAAACAAGGGAGGAGTAGAGTCAAAAGATACGGTGTTTTGTTCACATGTCTTACTGTTCGAGCAATTCACATAGAAGTTGCCCATTCACTTGATACTGACTCGTGCATAAATGCATTTAGAAGGTTTATAGCAAGGAGAGGTCAAGTATCTGTTATGAGATCAGATAATGGTACTAACCTGGTTGGAGCAGAAAAAGAAATGCGTGAAGCGATCAAAGGTTGGAATCATTCAAAAATAACAGAGACATTAACGCAGAAAGGCATTACCTGGATGTTTAACCCACCAGCGGGTTCACATTTTGGTGGCGTCTGGGAGAGACAGATTCGTTCTGTGAGGAAAATTCTTACCCAGATCCTGAAACAGCAACCACTTGAAGATGATGAACGCCTCCGCACATTGTTTTGTGAAGTCGAAGCAATTGTCAACAGCAGGCCGATAACAAGAGTCTCTAATGATCCAAACGATTTAGAGGCACTTACACCTAACCATCTGCTTCTTCTTAAGAGACAACCAGTACTACCTCCTGGAGTGTTTCAGAAGGAGGACTTGTATGTGAAGAGAAGGTGGAAACAGGTACAATACCTGACAGACATTTTTTGGAAGCGATGGACTAAGGAGTACTTGCCGCTTCTACAAGAGAGACAGAAGTGGTTAGTACCCAGAAGAAACCTGAAATCAGGAGATGTTGTTCTTATTGTGGATGAGAGCACACCCAGAGGTTCCTGGTTGATGGCAAAAGTTGAAAGGACAGTTTCTGACTCAAACGGACTTGTCAGACGTGCATTTGTTAAAACTAAAACTAATGTTTTGGAAAGGCCAATAGATAAGTTATGTCTGTTGCTTGAAATGGATGAATAAGTTAAGTTCATTGTGTTAAGTGATATGCTTGTGTTTAAAGTGTGAGACTTAGCGTGAGTAACATATTACATTTGAGTGAATTTTTGAGTTCTACGAAAAGTGAATTTGACATTTGTAGTTGTTTAGCAGTGATGACTATATGTTATGTTAAACAAGTCAGTCAAATTATTCCCGATCTGAAGTTAAATGTCACTTTAATGTTTGAGATATAATTGTTATGCTTTGCAGTAACAATTAGGGGCCGGAATGTAAGTGCCATTTTTGCATTAATAAATTTGATTATTATTGTTTGGATTATGATTTGCTAGAGCATAGCAGATGATATGTTTGTGTTTATCTTGGGAATATTTACTGAGATTATTCCTATTTTATTTTGAAGGTTTGTTGTGATTCTGTAAGATTTCCGTAGTCATGTGATCAGGAGACAGGAAGTGAAGTGTATTGTTATGTGTTACGCTGTCTAAGTAAAATAAACGAGTGACGGCGGAGCAACACTGTAGTTTTACCGTGGACACATGGGAACATGTGTGAAGCCAACTCAACGCGTAAAACAGTTTAATGTCGTCACTATAGAGTGGTTAAGAAAGAACTCAGTTTAAGAACATAAGATTTACTAAGAAGACCGAAGAAACCACTACAAGAGTATTATCTATCTATCTATCTATTACAAGAATAAAAGAGGAGCGATAATCATAACTAAAAGAGAAATATGACAGTGTGCCACCAATTAACTTTTTTGTTGACATTCATTGAGCTAATTGTAGTTTACTTCATGTTCAAATCTAATCTGACTTTGCAATAGGCTGAAAGGAGAGCACCTGAATTAGTTTTGCTTCAAAGTCAAATAAATAGTTTTAAAATAAATAAAAAGTAACTCTAAGTAAACTCTCTTTCTAAATCCCTTGATGTTCTGTAAAATTTGCCTAAAATACTGGAAACATTTTAACGGCCCGGCCCGTCAGAACCGAACCGTGACCAAAAAACTGAGGTACGTATTGAACCGTGGGCTGACTGTATTGTAGCATCCCTAGTTTGTGTGTGTGTGTGTGTGTGTGTGTGTGTGTGTGTGTGTGTGTGTGTGTGTGTGTGTGTGTGTGTGTGCGTGTGTCTGTGTCTCTGTGTCTCTGTGTGTGTGGTGTGTCTGTGTGTGTGTGTGTGTGTGTGTGTGTGTGTGTGTGTGTGTGTGTGTGTGTGTGTGTGTGTGTATGTGTGTGTGTGTGTGTGGTGTATGTGTGTGTGTGTGTGTGTGATGAAGGTAATAAAGTAAGTTGGGACACTAGTCTGTTGCTTTTGTATTGGGTCTTGTTGTGGTTTTAACAGTCATACAATCATTTCCCTATAAAAATACTACCATGCTTTTATTGTGAAGCATGGTAAAAATACTACCATGCTTTTATTGTGAAGCACGGTAAAAATACTACCATGCTTTTATTGTGAAGGACGGACATCAAACTTTCCTCCTCGTGCAGAGAGCAACACAGTTAGCAAACCTCGTAACTAACAGGCAACTAAAATAACACTAATATTAACACGGGAAAGAATTAGCACTAGGTAGGCTAAGCACAAACATGTAATGAATTCGACATGACTCTTCTTCAACTACTGTGTGGCTCCAACTAATCCGGGGGACAGTTAGCGAGCATGTCGGGGCCGTGACGTCAGCTAATTAGCATATAGTGTTTTTTTTCAGCCAAGGGAGCTCAGCTCCACCATTGTAACTGCAGCCTACATCCCCCCTGATGCCGATGCAAAAGCTGCTATGAAGAAACTTTACATCGCTATCAGTAAACAACAGACTGCTCACCCGGAGGCTGCATTTATAGTTGCAGGTGATTTTAATCACTCAAACTTAAAGACAGTGCTCCCTAAATTTCACCAGCATGTTTCCTGCAATACAAGAGGAAACAAAACTCTGGACCATGTTTACACAAACATCGCAAGAGCCTACACCACGACCCCCCTCCCCCACCTGGGACAGTCAGACCACCTTTCTTTGTTCCTCATCCCCAAGTACTCCCCACTCATCCAACGTGTGAAGCCATCAGTGACAACGATTAAAGTGTGGCCAGCGGGGACAGACTCTGTACTTCAGGACAAGTTCCATCACACTGACTGGAGTATGTTTGCTTCTCAGGCTACCTTGGGCTCTCACACAGACATTGACACCTACACTTCTTCTGTGCTGGATTATATCAATACCACCATCGACAGTGTTACAACATGGAAGCAGATCACCACGTACCCAAATCAGAAGCCATGGATGAACAAGGAGGTGCGTCTCCTGCTGAAGGCCCGCAACACCGCCTTCAGATCAGATGATGCAATGGCCTACAGCGTATCCAGGGCAAACCTGAGGAGGGGCATCATCAAGGCCAAGCACTGCTACAAGCTGAAGGTAGAGGAACACTTCTCCAACTCCGACCCCAGACGCATGTGGCAGGGCATCCAGGCCATCAGTGACTATAAACCCAGCAACTCCACCCCGATAACCACAGATGTCTCCTTCCTGAACGAGCTAAATCACTTTTATGCTCGTTTCGATAGAGACAACAGAGAGACGCAGACCACGAACAGACCTCCTGCAGACAACCAGCCCCTCTCACTCACCTCCACAGACGTCCACGCTGCACTGAGCTGGATCAACGCTCGAAAGGCTGCTGGTCCAGACGGCACCCCCGGGCGCGTGCTTAGAGCATGTGCGGAGCAGCTCACTGGGGTTTTTACGGACATCTTCAACCTGTCCCTCGCCCAAGCAGCTGTGCCAGCATGCTTCAAAGCCACCTCCATTGTCCCAGTGCCGAAACACTCCAGCCCGACAGGCCTGAATGACTACCGCCCTGTAGCACTCACACCCATCATAATGAAGTGCTTTGAGCGACTGGTCCTAGCACACCTGAAAAACTGCCTCCCACCCACACTGGACCCATACCAGTTTGCAAATAAAAAGCAATGAGAAGGTAAGCGCAGTAAAAGAAATAAAAACAAGTGGTTAAAGGATCAAAAAACCCAAAACTATAATATTAATAAAAATAAAAATTAACTATAAATACGAAACATAAATAGACAAAGTAAGTAAGATAAGAAATTACCAAGTTAAAACACAAGAGGAGATTAAGATATGAGCATAAATACGAGATAAGACCATAAATAAAAGACAGTAAGAAGTAGAAGAAGATAAAAATAGTAAAACCAGTAAGAGAAGACATTAAGAAGACGACATCACATAAAAACAAGTCTGTAAAAGTATGTTTTAAGAAGGGATTTAAAAGAATTGAGGGAATCTGCAAGTCTTATCTCCTCAGGGAGGTCGTTCCAAAGTCGAGGGGCCCTGACTGAAAAGGCCCGGTCACCTTTAGTTTTAAGTCTCGACTTTGGAACGACCAGGAGGCTCCCACCCGAGGATCTAAGACTGCGGGCTGGCTCATATGGTGTCAGTAACTCTGTTATATAGCTTGGAGCCAGCCCCGTCCGTGCTTTAAAAGTAATGAGTAAATCTTAAAATCGATTCTAGAACGTACAGGAAGCCAGTGTAATGAAGCTAAAATTGGAGTGATGTGATGTCGTCTGTTACAACCAGTAAGAAGCCTAGCTGCTGCATTTTGGACCAGCTGGAGGCGAGACAGTGACTTATTTGTGATTCCGGAAAAGAGGGAGTTACAGTAGTCAAGTCGGGAGAAGATGAGGGCGTGGATGATCTTTTCAAGGTCTCGTTGGGTTAGGATTGTTTTAATTTTGGAGATGGTGCGTAGATGGAAGAAGCTTGATCGGACAACTGTTTTGATATGGGATTCAAAGGTGAGATTGCAATCGAATGTTATTCCTAGATTTCTGGCGGTGGGTTGGACATTGGTGAATAAGGGACCGAGGCTGCTCTTTGAGATATGAGTGGTGTTTGGCGGGTTGAATACTATGATTTCAGATTTAGAATTGTTCAGTTGGAGAAAGTTTTGCGCCATCCAGCAGTTGATATCGTTTAGGCAGTTTCTGACAGCAGCTAGGCTCCTAGGGTCCTCAGGTCTCAAAGGAAGGTATATCTGTGTGTCGTCTGCGTAGCAGTGAAAGGAGACATTGTGGCGTTCAATTATTTGGCCAAGAGGCAGCATATAAATGGAGAATAAAATGGGACCTAAAACCGAACCTTGCGGTACACCACAGGTAATGTTAGAGGTAGAGGAGGAGTAGTTACCGATGGTGACCGCGAAGGTTCTTTCTAAAAGATAAGAGTAAAACCAGCTAAGTGCAGTATCCTTTAAACCAACCCAATGTCTGAGACGATCAGTTAAAATTGTGTGATCAACAGTATCAAAAGCTGCGCTAAGATCTAAAAGAATTAAAATTGTGCCCTCCCCTCTATCTGTTGCTAAAAGAAGGTTATTGGTTACCTTGAGGAGGGCAGTCTCTGTGCTGTGACAAGCTCTAAAACCGGATTGGAATTTCTCAAAGAGGTTATTTTCAGTCATAAAAGATAAAAGTTGTGTTGAAACCACCTTTTCTAAAACTTTTGATAAAAATGGAAGTTTTGAGATTGGTCTAAAATTGTTAAAATCAGTGGGATCAAGGTCGGCTTTCTTTAAAAGTGGTTGGACCACAGCATGTTCAAAAGCAGAGGGGACTACACCTTCCGCCAAGGAACTATTAATAATGGATAAAATACTGGGTCCAACTGTGTTAAAAACCTCTTTGAGAAATGTTGTGGGAATAAAATCAAGGCTGCACGTAGCTGATTTCATATGGGTTAAAATGTCAGATAAAAAGGTCAAGGACACCGGCTCAAAACTGCTAAAATAACTGTTAACTTCCCTGCTGGTGTCTAAAATACGGTCTGGGGGGGATGATTTGTTGCCTAATGTCCTTGACTTTATTAGTAAAATAAGTTAAAAACTTCTCACATAGATCCTGAGAAGGATCAGTAAAATAAGAAGGGGAGGGGGTGGTGATTGATTCTAAAACCTTAAATAAAATTCTGGGGTTAGAATGATTGACTAAAATCAGATTAGAATAAAATGCTGCTCTTGCGTCTTTAACTTCCTTTTGGTATTGTTTCATTGAATCTCTCCATATTTCATAAAATACATGCAAGCCTGTTTTTTTCCATTTTCGTTCTTTCCTTCTGCAGTCTCTTTTTAGATCCTGAGTCAGTTCGTTTAGCCATGGCTGTGGGACTCTGTTAGGTTTTTTGTCTTTATAGGGAGCAACAGAGTCCAGCACAGTTTGACAGGTGAGATTAAAAGAGGAGACCAGCTCCTCTGTGTTAAAATGTTGGTAAAAGGCAGTTGAAGAGACAGAAATAAAAAGCTCCTTAAACTTGCTAGCAGACGTAGAGTTAAAAACCCTGCTGCAGACAGGTGCCTTGCTAATAAAAGGGGGCTGAGATAAAACCACTCTGAATAAAACCAGTTTGTGGTCTGACACACAGATATCCTTTGTCTCAAAGTTGTTAGGGCAGAGACCGCTGTATAAAACAAGATCAAGTGTGTGGCCCTTAGAGTGAGTGGGTTCCTGTATTGCCTGAGTAAGGTTAAAAGATTCTAGAATATCCATAAAATCACCCGCAAGGGACTGAGAGGGGCAACAGACATGTATGTTAAAATCACCTAAAACAAGGATTTTATCATACTTAGAAATAAAATGTGATAAAAACATTGTTAGGTCTGGGTGGTCTGTAGATGATTAAAATTAACACAGGATCTTTTAAGTTAACAATAAAACCAAGATGCTCAAATGATGTAAAATGAGTGTGAATAATTGGAGAGCATTTAAAATCTTTTCTATGAATAACAGCAACCCCCCCTCCCCGGCCTGACATCCTGGGCTGATGAAGGTGAGTGAAATCAGGGGGGGTTGCTTCAATCAGAGGACTGCAATCTCCCATGGTCAACCAGGTCTCAGTGACAATAAAAAAGTCCAGATTATTATGATTTATAAAATCAAGGCAGATAAAAGATTTATTATTAAGGGATCTGATATTTAAAAGACCAAAGTTAGCTGAAGTGCAATTAAAGGTTGGTTGTGGAAGAGGTTGGAGGCGTACTTGGGTGAGATTGGAGTGGTTACAGTAATTGACAGGTGACAGATGTTGATGAGACAGTCTACAGGTGACGTGTACAGGGATAATGAATTCAGTGCTGTGGTCTGTGACAGTAGAGAGTGTATGACAGTTATTGGAGGACAGAGAAGAATGAGAAAAAGAGTGACACCAGGTGTGAGGAGTAGGGGAGGGGCTTGCTGTGAGTAGATTGTTCTGAGGTGAAACAGGTGAGAGGGGATTGGAAGTGGGTGTGTGCTCAGATGGATGTCATACAGGTGTTAAGGACTGGACAGCGTGCTGGATATTAGCGGACAACATTTGACTGCCCAACGGATTTGGATGAATCCCGTCGCTTTTAAAAAGTGTAGCATGGTTCCAGAACAGGTTAAAATTGTCAATAAAATCTAGGTTGTGTGATTGTGTGAGTACAGAGGATGCAGTTTCCACTGCGCTGCACTCTGTGCTCACACATCTGGACAATAACAACACATACGCACGAATGCTGTTTGTTGATTTTAGCTCAAGTTGGCTTGAGCTAGCTTCAAGTTCCTGGGGACCCACATCACAGAGGACCTCTCCTGGTCCACTAACACCTCCAGTCTGGTTAAGAAGGCTCATCAACGCCTCTTTTTCCTGAGGACACTGAAGAGACACCACCTGTCTTCAGCTGTACTGATGAACTTCTACCGCTGTGTGATGGAGAGCATCCTGACCAGCAGTGTCTCAGTCTGGTACGGAAACTGCTCTGTCGCAGACCGTAAGGCGCTACAGCGGGTGGTAAAAACCGCCCAGCGCATCACAAGGTGTCCACTTCCTGCCATTGAGGATGTCCAAAGAAAACGCTGTCTGCGGCGAGCTCACGGCATCCTTAAAGACTCCTCCCACCCTGCCCACAGACTGTTTACCCTCCTGCCCCCCGGTAGGCGCTTCAGAAGCCTCCGGACCAGAACCAGCAGACTGAGGAACAGCTTTTTCCCCAGAGCTGTCTCTCTACTGAACTCTACCCCCCGAACTCTGAACTCTGTCTCTCGCTCTCTATCCCTCTCTCTCTCCGCACCCTGCTGACCCCCCCCTTTCCCCTGCACATCACCTCACACCCATCATCCCCCCACCACTCCTCCTGGTCACACACACACATCTCTCATCCACCTGTATTATTGTATTATAGTATGTTCATATGTCCATATTCTTTATATTATCTGTAAACTAGTATAGCATGCTCACTGCACCTTAATCTGTATATTATAATCCTAAGAATACACTTATATTTATAGCATTTATTTATATTTATAGCATCCCATTAATCCAGCCATCCATATATACCTAATAATTCACTTTTTTTAGTCTACATCTGTAAATTTTGTAATTACTGTACATAGCACAGACTCTTGCACTTTCTGCTTATTTGCACTTCTGGTGAGATGCCAAACCTCATTTCGTTACTCTATACTTGTATATGTGTAATGACAATAAAGTTGAATCTCATCTCATCTCATCTCTTTTAATGAGAAAATTCACAATATTCACCAGCACTTATGTCCAAACCCACTGCTTATCTCCCCTCCTGAATCTCTCCCGTACTATCAGTTGCTTTCCTGTTTTCAATTCCCTGATCCCTCTGAAATCTCTGACCTCATCCAAAAGTCCAAGCCCTCCACTTGTCAGCTTGATCCCCTGCCCACAACCTTGGTCAGATCTTGCCTCTCTTCTCTGCTTCCCCTCATATCTGCCATCATTCACGCCTCCCTCACCACTGGAATTGTTCCTTCATTATTCAAAACTGCAGCTGTCACTCCTATATTGAAAAAACCTGGTTCAGATCCTAACAACTTCAATAACCTCCGCCCCATTTCTAACTTACCTTTCATCTCCAAAATTCTGGAAAAAATAGTCGCCACCCAGCTACAGTCTCACTTAAATCAAAATAGCCTCTATGAGCCCTTCCAGTCCGGTTTCCGCCCCCGTCACAGTACAGAAACTGTTCTACTAAAAATCACCAACGATCTCCTCATTGCTTCTGACTCCGGCTTACTTTCCATCCTCATCCTTCTTGACCTGAGTGCAGCCTTTGACACTATCTCACACCCCATCCTCCTCAGTAGACTCTCCTCCATTGGCATCACTCACACCCCCCTTACCTGGTTCCACTCTTATCTCTCAGGCCGCACGCAGTTCATACAGCTCATATCCTTCAAATCCGAGCCCTTCTCTTCATCACCTACCTTCTCCCCCTTGGCAATATTTTCCGTAAATTCAATATACTTTTCCACTGCTTTGCGGATGACACCCAGCTCTACCTCTCCAGTAAACCAAACTCCACACTTCCACCCTCCTCCCTCACTTCTTGTTTATCTGAAATAAAATCCTGGTTCTCCTCAAACTTCCTTAAATTAAACAGTGATAAAACCAAGATCCTTCTCGTCGGCACTAAATCTATATTATCCAAAGTTGGCAGTTTCTCCCTCACTATTGACAGCTCCTCAGTTTCCCCTTCCCCTCAGGTTAAGAGTCTGGGTGTCATCCTCGACAGCACACTATCATTCAAATCCCATATCAATAACCCAGTCTGCATACTTCCACTTACGAAACATCAACCGTCTCCGCCCCTCCCTCACCCCCCATACTGCCTCCATCCTTGTCCACAGCCTTGTCACCTTCCGTATTGATTATTGTAATTCTCTGCTCTTCGGCCTCCCTCATAAATCCCTCCATAAGCTCCAACTGGTTCAAAACTCTGCTGCCCGTATTGTCACCAAAACCCCCTCTTACCATCACATCACCCCCATCCTACAGCAACTCCACGGGCTCCCAGTGAAGCAAAGAATCATCTTCAAACTCCTCCTGTACACCTTCAAGGCCATCCACAACCTTGCCCCCCCATAACTGTCTGACCTCCTTCACATCGCCACTTCAGCCCGCTCCCTCAGATCCTCCTCATCCATCCACCTCACCGTGCCCTTTGCCCGCCTCAGCACCATGGGGGGGCAGAGCTTTCAGCTGCTCTGCTCCCCAGCTCTGCAACTCTCTGCCACCTGACATTCACAATATTGACTCTCTCCTCATCTTCAAATCCAGACTCAAAACCCATCTGTTCAAGATCGCCTACTCACTCTGACACTTTAAACTGCAATTCCACTGTCCACAATTCCATTTCTTTATTGTATGCTGTTTTTGTTATCCATTGCTGTTTTTAAAATGTTGATTGTTGTACAGTGTCCTTGTGTGTCCTGAAAGGTGCTTATAAAATAAAAATGTATTATTATATCCAGAATACGCCGAACATCTAAGCTCTAAACTCCGGCTCCGTGGGAGTTAATAACTTTGTCTCAACATTAAAGAACACACAATGTCACATATAAGACTTCAGGTAAGTACTCACTCTTTTCATTCACGCACAACCAACTTCTGAAGTGATTACTCTGCACACTGATGGCTCATCTGTCATCAACTGATGCACACTGCTCATTACTACATGATGTAATTCACTATATGACCAGCAGGTGCCACCTCTCCCCTATTGAGCACAATATCATCACGTTACAGTTTTTTCCAATTGCTAACACACTAAAATGACATGCATAGCACAATTATTTAAACTGACACACAGAGAGCAAAACCTCTTCTCAAGTCCCTAAAAGTCTAAACACATTTTCTGCTTTACACACATTTTGCAATTCAAAATGGCACTTTTTAAATGCACTGAACACGGTTCTCTGCATAAGACACAACAATCAGACATAAAGTCACATGTTTGCCATTTCAAAACACTGCCATTCAAAATGACACTACATGAGCTAATTGGTCAATGTATGTGCCACCTGGCCAAACACCTCAATGGTTAATTGTTATCACTTCAATCAGGAAGTAAGCACTCTGAAAAGACCACAAGTGAGCACCTTATTTTTACAACAACAACGGAAGAGGTTGTAGAGAGAGGAAGAGGGAGGGTGAGAATGAGAGGGGGAGGAAGAGTGAGAGGTAGGGGTAGAGCTGGTAGAGGAAGAGTGAGAGGTAGAGCTGGTAGAGGAAGAGTGAGAGGTAGAGCTGGTAGAGGAAGAGTGAGAGGTAGGAGTAGAGCTGGTAGAGGAAGAGTGAGAGGTAGAGCTGGTAGAGGAAGAGTGAGAGGTAGGAGTAGAGCTGGTAGAGGAAGAGTGAGAGGTAGAGCTGGTAGAGGAAGAGTGAGAGGTAGGAGTAGAGCTGGTAGAGGAAGAGTGAGAGGTAGGGGTAGAGCTGGTAGAGGAAGAGTGAGAGGTAGAGCTGGTAGAGGAAGAGTGAGAGGTAGAGGTAGAGCTGGTAAAGGAAGAGTGAGAGGTAGGAGTAGAGGTAGAGGTAGAGGTAAAGCTGGTAGAGGTAGAGGTAGAGGTAGAGGTAGAGCTGGTAGAGGTAGAGTGAGAGGTAAAGCTGGTAGAGGAAGAGTGTGAGGTAGAGCTGGTAGAGGAAGAGTGAGAGGTAGGGGTAGAGCTGGTAGAGGAGTTCATGGCCAAAGAAGAAAACAACTTTCAAATGAAATCAGAGCAACCTTAGTTGATCATGTCATCATGGGCTGACAATGTGAGAGGCTGGACAGAGAGTGCAGCCCAACTTGAGCCGTTTTACTGCACTGGTATATGTAGTGTAACCCAGGTAATTAAATTGAATTAAATATTAGCCCTCTATTTTTTTTTTCTTACTCATTGTTATGTTACAAAGATCCGGCCTATCCATCATGAGCACTTTAGCAAAGCAGCAAAAGTTACAGTGGTAAGAAAAAACATTCATTTTATTTTGTATTTATTTATTTCCCTATTTTATTTTTCTAAAACATTCCATAATCTCACCTGAACTCCGCTAAAATCTTCAACCAATCAGAACTCCTCCCACTTATCATAAACATCCGGTTCACGAGGTCACTTCCCCTCACCTCATCTCATGGCATGTTGCAGAGGCAGAATTGTTTGGTTGCCCAAGACGGGACAACGAGTTTATGATTTACACAGCGGTCAGGTTTTTTGTGTATGAACCTTACAGCGTGGAGATGGCGAGCTAAAATCTACCAGATCTACTCTGCCTACAAGTTGGTAGGATCTAAAAAGACATTCGAACACGGATCGAAAGACATTGACTTTTTTTTGGATGGACCCAAGAAGGGTTTTTTGATTAAGAGGATATTTATGTTGGTTGTTTGAACTTATTGTTTTGTTATATTGGAAGTATTTTTTTATGTGAAATACAATAATTATTATTTAAATTTACCTGTGTTTGGATTTTGTTGGTATTCACATTTGAGCTCTGAGAGACCTACCTTATTTCTTCCTAATTTAAATTTGACTTAAATGCCCAATTAGCCCACATGCTACAGTAGCACTGACTTGTTTGGTGAAAAATAAAAAAATAAATGTTTCAACAGCATGTGTGTGTATCTGCAAATATTTCTGTGCATGTGAACAATCTGAAGAATTGTCTACACTTCAAACTATTTTAGTATTATGGCAAAGCATACTAAAGATGAGAGTGCTTTTCATTATGCCCAACAGTGTGTAGTTGGTTAGACAAAAATCTGGTAATATGAATGAAGTGTGTGCCATTTGGTGCAAAAGTTTGATTTTGATAATGCTATATGTAGTTTTGGTTGCAGTGCTTCATTTTGCAGGATATGTGAGGTATTTTGCAGTTTGGGTTTGTGGTTTTGTGAATTGTGTATTTTGATAAAACCAGCCTAGTTTGCAAAATTGTGTTTTAGCAATTGGAAAAAAACTCTATACTAGAGAAAGATGTTTTTAAATTTCTGTGTGTTTAGTTTATTATAAGAGAGAAAGATGTTTTTAAGTCTCTGTGTGTTTAGTTTATTATAAGAGAGAAAGATGTTTTTAAGTCTCTGTGTTTAGTTTATTATAAGAGAGAAAGATGTTTTTAAGTCTCTGTGTGTTTAGTTTATTATAAGAGAGAAAGATGTTTTTAAGTCTCTGTGTGTTTAGTTTATTATAAGAGAGAAAGATGTTTTTAAGTCTCTGTGTGTTTAGTTTATTATAAGAGAGAAAGATGTTTTTAAGTCTCTGTGTTTAGTTTATTATAAGAGAGAAAGATGTTTTTAAGTCTCTGTGTGTTTAGTTTATTATAAGAGAGAAAGATGTTTTTAAGTCTCTGTGTTTAGTTTATTATAAGAGAGAAAGATGTTTTTAAGTCTCTGTGTGTTCTCTTCTCAGGACGTTGTAGTCTTTAGCTGTGAGCTTTGTTCAGGTTAAGTTTTGTTTCTGTCCTTTTTATTTCAGACAAGTTGTGTTAAGTTGCTTCTGCTGTAAACACCCCATTTCCTGATATGGATGTTTCACATTAAAAGCACTACAACTTCAGATAGGCCGGGGACTTTTATTTTGAAGAACTTGTCGGAAGTACAAAGTGTTTATCACGCAGCTTTAGCAGAGGTGATTCTCGATGACACTGTGTCGGGACTCTACTGTGTTTACAGCCGCTCACTTTATCCTGAGTCACCGCCACAGCCCCCTTCTTTTAGTTATCCTGGACTTAAGACAGCGAGGCATCAGTTTAAACACACCTTTACCTGTGATGAAGATGCTAACCTGAGCTGCGGTCGGTTAAAGAGACACCGAGTCAAGTCGTTTCAGCCTGCAGCGGAGCACTGTGGTCTGAGCCTGCAGGACCAGCTGACTCTGCTCATAAAGTCAGCAAGACCAGGACCGGGACTCAATTGATGTTGTTTTCTGTCACAAATCCCTCTGTTAGCCTACGTTACTTTCATGACACACCACCGTGTGTGTTTAGGTAAAACAAACTCACTCAACGCTGCTCAAAACAAACCTCTCACAAACACTTCAGCATGTGCACAGTGATATAGAAGCTGTGAGCAGATGGGAGCTGTATGCCCAACACTCTGCAGAAACTATGAGAAACTTTAACAGTTTTAATAACCTGATGGTTTAAATGTGCTGCACAACGCGATCGTACTGTGGAGCCGTCTGAATGACACATTTGTGGTACCACTGGAAAGCTGGGAATTTCTACTTTCTCCCACTTTTTACATTTTTATTTTAGCGTGGAAGTTAGTTTTTACAGGTTAAGACGAAGCGGCGTGCGGGCGTAGGTTCAACACGTCATTGGTCACGACAATGCTAGAGACGACTGTCACGTTTGTCTGGAACTAAAACAGTACCATATTATTAATCTTTTTATCATTTTGGCTAAATTTCATATCCATAAAAGTAAATTTGCGAACAGAAAACCTATTTTCAAACATTATTTTAATGAGCTGCAGCAGTACATGAAAACCATCCAGCACTCTGAGAACCCCAAGGCCCTGAAGACTCTTGAATATTGTATTTATTTTAATTGTGTAAACTGATGACCCTTCCATTTCTACCCTTCCCTATGTTTTTACTTGTCTTAGTCTTTGTCAACCCCTGGCATGTTCCTTTGTTCCTTAATCTAACTTTGTAACATTGTCTGTGTTTACAATGAAGTTGTTAAAAAAAGAAAAGAAAAAGACTGTCACGTTTGTCTGCTCAGTCAGCTGATCCATGACACTCCCCCCCCCCCCAGAGAAATGAGACTGTTCTCTGTGTTCCTGCTCTGAAGAAGCTCCGCCCCCTCAACTGTTTCGTCTGAAACAAACCAGGAAACAGGCTGTTATTCTGCCTCACCCTGAAGAGACACATACACGCTGACAGACGGACCGACCTGCAGACACAAACCAGCACGACTTCCACTGAGAGAGGACAGGAGGAGGAGGAGGGGATACTGGGAGTACTTGTTATACTGGGAATACTGGGAATACTAACACTTCAACCTGCTGCTGAATCCACAAACTGAACGAGAGTTTCAAAGTGAAAGTAACTCTCGGGGACGGGGAGTGGCTTCCTGTTTTTTTCTGCTGCGTGTTTTGACTCTGAGATAAAATGGCGTCCAAGTTTGAAGAAGATCTGAGCTGTCCGATCTGCCTCGACATCTTTAAAGATCCAGTGATGCTGTCCTGCAGCCACAGCTTCTGTAGAGAGTGTGTGAAGAACTGCTGGAAGGAGAAGGAGAACCAGGAGTGTCCACTCTGTAAGAGGAGAAACTCAAAGGATTTCTTACCTCCTGCCTTTGCTTTAAAGAACCTGAGTGAGAGTTTTGTGCAGGAGAGAGATCAGAGAGCTTCAGAGGATCTCTGCAGTCTGCACTCTGAGAAACTCAAACTCTTCTGTCTGGACCATCAGGAGCCGGTGTGTGTCGTCTGCATTACTTCAGAAAAACACAGCAAACACACAATCAGACCCATCGATGAAGCTGCTGGACAACACAAGAAGAAACTTCAGGAAACTCTGGAGCCGGTAAAGAAGAAGTTAAATGTTTTTAAAGAAGTTAAAGTGAAGTTTGATCAAACAG
>NC_089211.1:25893805-25968805 GCF_963930695.1 Labrus bergylta
AAATCCATCATCTGTATCAGTTTGTAAGTCTGTAAAAACTTCAACCAATGTCTGCCACGAGGTACCAATCTGATGAACCAATCAGACGCCTCCCTGTCTCCCTGCTCGCTCTCTACCTCTTGCGTGCTCTAGCTCACACTCAAAGAGCGTCACCGATGACTTTAGGAGTTTAAACTGTGAGTTTACTGACCGCTGAATGAGACATGAGACGACATAGTTTCTACACAATGACAGAGATGAGCTGAGGTCCACTTCTGGAGGGACGGCGCTCGTGTATCTAAGTGAGGAGGCGTGGCTTTAGAGGGAGCACAGAGGGGAGGGGGCTGTCACTGATTGGACCTTTAACTTCAGTCCAACATCTTCTTTCACCTCTTTAAATTCTAAATGTTAAAATAAAATCCATCATTCCTCTGAGCTGTAAATATGTTTTAATCATCACACTATAAATTACAGTAAAATATGTACACGTTACCGAGGCACAAGAAGTCTGAGATGAAAAACGAAGAAAACAGACGTGAAGTGTTTCAAACCGTTTCATAAAGTGATCACATGTTTGTTCACTTCCAGATTGAAGGAGGGTTTTTTTTCTCATCTGCACATTCTGGCTTTTATTTCCACTCATTCATGAATCTGTGAGGCAGGAAAAAGTAGGTCAACACATATGAAAGCATGCCGTCGCCCTCTGCTGGCCAAACTGAAAAATGCAAGAAGAGAAGAAGAAGGTGTTTTTCCTCATGTAGGCAGACTGGATCTTAAAGGGTCAGTACACAAGCTTTTCTTCTCCACATAATCAGAACTTTTGAGCACCTTTAAGGTCGAGCCTGGAGCGTCCGTCTCGTCTTTTACAATCTACATTTTGGATGTTTATCACTGAAAAGGCGACACCTGGAGGAACTTTTTTTCTGCAATGTTTGACAGGTAATATTGGAGAAAAAGTGGCGTTTACAAACTGCAGATAACCTGAACATCGTTAGCACCTTTAAAGGAAGAATGATCGACATGTTCCACATCAATAAATCATAAAGTCTGTCCTGTGTAAATGTGTCTCTGAGTCCTGACTGTCTACAATGAGGGAGAAGCTCGAGTCCCGCTGGCTGTGTTGTTGTCAGGGCCGTGTTTACATGGACGGGACGGCCGGCTCCTCCCCTTGTGTATAAAAGCTGTTTTAGTCAAGAACTAGAGAGAAGAAGAAGAACATACTCACTGATTATTTGTTAGTAAGAGTTTTTAGATCACGCTCATTCTGTGTCAGTTTACATGAAATGTGAAGCTACGAGCTAACTAAAGAGCGCTAACATTAGCATGCTAACACAACAATGTGAAGCTACGAGCTAACTAAAGAGCGCTAACATTAGCATGCTAACACAACAATGTGAAGCTACGAGCTAACTAAAGAGCGCTAACATTAGCATGCTAACACAGGTGATTGCAGCTCGAGATAAGGACCATTTTAATTATGGTGCGTTCTTAATCAACAACTCCTTCATGTGAGCGTGAGGGGACGGGGGGGTTGGAGGTGTGTCTCTGGAGGAGGCGTGGCCTAACAGCAGTTTGTTTTGGTTTAATTCTGGAGCTCATGGGCGACATCTACTGGATCAAAAAAAGTTGCAGATTCTTCCTTTAAGGTCAACCACACAGCTTCTGTTTCGTCTTTTACAAACCACAACATTTCTATGTGTTTTATTTAAAAGGCGAGCGCTCTAAAGTTATGGATATAACCACAACGGGAAAGTGACGCTTTAATCTGCAGCTCTTCACATTCACATGAAATTACTCAACATGTCAGTCAGTAAAATAAGGTCGACAGGGGACGTTTTTATGAGTTGCTTTTTAAAGTTCTTTGCAGAGATGTGTTATAAAATGACATCAAAGGCCCCGTGTCCACTTGGTGTTTTTTTTTTTTCTGAGCGCCAGCATCTGAGATCGTTCTCAGGAGAAAGCGGCCGCCTTGAGAAAAATCAAACGACAGCGTCTTTTTTCTGAGTGCTCCACCCGCTCCATCCGTCAAATTGAAAATCACTCAACTTTTCAGGAAGGCGCTGTTGAAGTCACCGGCGCTCTTTTCCAAACGTTAAGTGGCGTCTCCACAATCACGTGAAACTCAGATGAGGTCTCACCTGATCAACGCGGCTCCTTTTAAATCTGAATGAATGAGGTGATGTCCCAGTGTGCGTGATTATTACTCGTCCATATTGTGGCGTGCGGGGTCTATGCTTGGTATTCCTTCAGGATCTGGCCGGCGATCACCAGCCTCTGGATCTCACTCGTGCCCTCGTAGATCTCTGTGATGCGAGCGTCGCGGTAGTGCCTCTCAGCGGGCATGTCTGACACGTAGCCCATCCCACCCAGAACCTGGATCGCCTGATGGAAAAGTGCAAAACACACCAAAAGTTAAAAACGTCCCGTCTCTTTCTGCACGCTTAACCGTCTGCGTGGTCGATTCTTCTTACCTGATGAGAGCAGAATGTGGCGGCTTCTGATGCGGCGAGTTTGGCCATGGCTGCTTCCTGCAGGAAAACACAAAAGAGGGTTCATGTCTGTTAAACTGGAGGAAAAAAAAAAGAGCAGAAAACTGTCTTTGGGTATCACATTTTGTGTTGCTTTCCCTTTAATTCTGTGTTTTATTAGTGCTTAGTGTTCATTGGTCCAGGAGCAATCCATCATAGCAGTCTCCAATTATATTGTGTTTAGCGTTAGCTCCTCCCTCTTTTATAATGGCTTCTCAGTGGAATCGTTCTTTCTGGCCTTTCTCCTGGACCAAGGTTCAAGGTTGTCTTTATTATCCCTGCAATTTGTTTTGCAGTCAGCAGTAAAAACACACACATACAGACAGCCCGAAATGAGCAAACAATATAGAAAGGACCGTAAATAAATACAATAGATAAGAAACACAACACACAGTTAGTGGTTTAAAAAGGTGACGGCAGCAGGAACAAATGAGTTTCTCAACCTCTTTGTCCTGCATGCTGGCAGGCTGAATCTGCGGCCTGACGGCAGCAACTTCAAATCCTTGGACAAAGGATGACTTTGTTCTGCCAAGATTGACTGAGCTTTCTTAAGACACCTTGTTTTATATAAGTAAGAAAGGTCAGAAAGGGACGATCCTGAGATTCTGACACACATTTTGCGGTTTTTGATGCTGAGTGATCCGTACCAGGTCACCATGCAGAATGTTAAAACTGATTCAATAAAACAGGAATAAAACATCTTCACAAAAGTGCTGTCAACATTAAAATTCCTAAGCTTCCTCAGAAAGTGCACACGCTGATGAGCTTTTTTGCAGACAGCTTCAGTTTGGAGTTCGAAGGTGAGTTTGTCATCGATGATAGTCCCCAGGTACTTGTACTGGTGCAGCACCTCAACAGCCTGGTTGTTAATAAAAACAGGGATTATTCCTGAAATCCACTGTCATTTCTTTAGTCTTTAGGACATTAATGTCCAGGAAGGAAGACCTACACCAGTCTGTGAATTCAGTCAGGACAGGGCCGTGATCTGGGTCATCAGTGCTCAGGAGGGAAACGATCACCGAGTCATCTGCAAACTTGATGATGTGTCGGTTCTCATGTCTGCTTTGACACTCATTTGTGTATAGTACAAATAAAAGGAGAGAAAGGACACATCCCTGGGGTGATCCAGTGGAGGAATAAAGAACATCTGATACGATGCCATTTGCTCTCACACGCTGTGACCTTCTTGTTAAAAATTCCATCAGCCAGCATATAAGACCACTGTCAATGTTGTGGATGGACTTGAGCCTATCTGCTAAGATGTGTGGTTGTATGCAATTGAAATCAATAAAAACTAGGTGTGTGAGGGACTTCGCCCCCTCAAGGTGTGTCAGGACTGTGTTTAACAAAGTGCCCACTGCGTCCTCAACACCCCTACCTGACCTATATGCAAATTGTAATGGATCCAAATTTGCTTCCACAGTTTTTAAAAGTCAGTCCTTTACAATCTTCTCAAATTACTTCATTACAAGAGAGGTAAGCGCTATAGGTCTAAAGTCACTGAGTGCTTTAGATTTTTGGGCACAGGTACAATTATGGAATCTTTCCATAAACAAGGAACTCTGTGAATGTGGAGAGACAATTTAAAGATAAAACAGAAGATCCCTGCCAGCTCTACAGCACAGTTCTTTAGGATGCGCCCTCCATTTCTATCAGGTCCCAGACTTTTCCTTTCCTTGACGCTACGGAAGTGTCTCAGGACCATGCCCTCATCAACATCGATGCTGGCCTGCCCTGGGGAAACGTTTTTAAAAGTTGACTGTTCTTTACTGAAGTCGCAGTCGTTAAACGGATTAAAGAAAAAGTTCAGTTCATTGGACAGTTCAACATCAAGCTTGTCATCAAGGGAGATTGTACATTTCTTAGATTGTATCCCCATTATAGATTTCACACCCTCCCATGCAGGTCGTGAATATCCAGAAATGAACATTTCATCTACTTTGTCCTTGTAGCTACGCTTTGCATGCTTTATTCCGATATTAACTTGTTTTTGTAGTTCCCTGTACTGAGTCATATCCCCTTTATTAAAACTGATATTTAGTTGGATAATTGTGCTCTTGACAGACTTAGAAATCCATGGCTTATTATTTGGATAGATGGAGACTAGTTTTTGGGGGATGACCAAATCCTTGCAGAAGGTGATGTAAGCTGACACAGTCTCTGTGAGCTCATCAATGTCAGTACAGTTAACTTTAAACAGGTCCCAGTCTGTGCAAGAATAACAGTCCTGGAGACATTTAACTGATTCCTTCGACCAGACCGGAACCAATCTTTGTTCTGGCTTGTTCCTCTTCAGGACCAATTTGTAGGATGGAGCCAAATAGATGACGTAGTGGTCAGACGTACCAAGCGGAGATCTCCGAAGGGATTTATACGCTCCTGTCACAGATCCATAGCAAAGGTCCAGTGTTTTTGTGAGACGTGTCGGACAGGTCACGTACTGGTAGAAGTTACATAAGGACTTCTCTGGTTTACAATGATTAAAATCACCCATTACAAAGTTCGGTCAGGGAATCAAGGCAGACATGACATCTCAACGATTTGTATCAAAATATTACAGAAATGTACTAAATACGACGCTCACAACTTATAATTCACAACTGAGGGCAAGGCAATCTTTCTTCTTTGACATCATCACCAGAAACAATAATAATGCTCATGCCCTGTTTGCTACTGTCGACAGGCTAACAAACCCTCCTGTGTCAATAGCATCTGAATTTCATTCTACCAGGGCCTGTAATACATTTTCCACCTTCTTTACTGAAGAAATCCAGAAAATTAGACAAACTGTCAGTAACTCATCATCAGGATCAGGACATGTGCTGTGTCCATTTAAAACCAACTTAAGCACCATGACACAATTTAATCAAATCAACCTTAAAAACCTGGAGGACATTATACAACAATTAAATTCCTCCTCCTGCTGTCTTGATATTCTGCAAACAGGTTTTTTCAAAAAAGTTTCCCAAGTCATGGCTCCAGATCTGTTACAAATAAACCTGTCTCTTCTCTCAGGTGTCTTCCCACAGGCCCTGAAAACAGCAGCCATCAAGCCGCTATTAAAAAAAAATCAATCTAGACAAGTCAATAATGAACAATTACAGGCCTATATCAAATCTTCCTTTTTTAAGTAAAATAATCAAAAAAGCTGTTTTTCAACAGTTAAATAACTTCTTGACATTGAGCGACTGTTTCGATGTCTTCCAGTCAGGTTTCAGATAAAATCACAGCACTGAGACAGCTCTGGTTAAAGAGTTTAATGACATTTGTTTAAACACAGACAGTGGCAGAACCTCAGTCTTAGTTTTACTTGATCTCAGTGCTGCGTTCGACACAGTTGACCACAATATATTACTCGACCGACTGGAAAACTTGGTGGGAGTTTCTGGCACAGTACTAAACTGGTTTGAATCCTACTTAAAGGACAGGGACTTCTTCGTGTCTATAGGTAACTTCAAATCTGAGCAAACAAAATTACTTGTGGAGTTCCCCAAGGTTCCATCCTGGGGCCTCTTCTGTTTAAACTCTACATAATCCCACTAGCTCAGATTATAAAAAACAATAAATTAAGTTATCATAACTACGCAGACGACACACAAATATATATTACAATGTCGCCAGGCAACCATGGTCCCATAAAAGCACTGGGTAAATGGATAGAGCAAATCCATGAGTGGATGTGCAAAACTTTTCTCCAGCTAAACAAAGACAAAACTGAGGTTGTTGTTTTTGGAGCAAAGGAGGAGCGACTAAGAGTCAGCATGCAGCTTCAGTCAGTAAGATTTAAAACCACAGACCAGGCAAGAAATCTGGGCGTAGTGATAGACTCAGACCTCAATTTTAAAAGCCACATTAAGACAATTACAAAGCCAGCCTACCATCACCTGAAGAACATATCAAGAATTAGAGGACTTATGTCCCAGCAGGACCTGGAAAAACTTGTCCATGCTTTTATCTTCAGTCATCTTGATTACTGCAACAGTGTCTTTACAGGTCTGCCTAAAAAATCAGTCAGACAACTGCAGCTGATCCAGAATGCTGCTGCTAGAGTCCTCACCTAAACCAAGAAAATGGATCACATCAGTCCAGTTGAGGTCTTTACACTGGCTCCCAGTCTGTCAGAGAATAGACTTTAAAATCCTGTTGCTGGTTCATAAAGCGCTTAAAGGTTTAGTCCCCAGAGTCAGAACCAAACATGGAGAAGCAGCGTTCAGTTTCTATGCTCCTTATATCTGGAACAAACTCCTAGAAAACTGCAGGTCTGCTGAAACTCTCAGCTCTTTTAAATCCAGGTTGAAGACTCACCTGTTTACAGCTGCCTTTCATTAAACAGCTTTAATAAGATTTTGAATTTTAACTCTGCACTGTAACTTTTAACTCTTTTTATAGTTTTACTTTATTTATTTCAATTAGTTTCATTTGAATTATTTTTATTTGAACATATGTTCAGATTTAATAATTCCAGTGATTTTTAAATGTTCTATTTTAATGTTTCTTTTCTTTCCTCTGTCATGATGCTTTTGATGTCTTGTGTGAAGCACTTTGAATTACCTTGTTGTTGAAATGTGCGACATAAATAAACTTGCCTTGCCTAAATACACACAAATAGATAAAACTTACTTTCTTGTCAGGGAGACGCACACAAAGGAACCACGAGGATGCAAACAATACCACTCTGGAAACTTGTAACCAGTCTATACATCTAACTTGGTCCAGGAGAAAGGCCAGAAAGAACGATTCTACTGAGAAGCCATTATAAAAGAGGGAGGAGCTAACGCTAAACACAATATAATTGGAGAGTGCTATGATGGATTGCTCCTGGACCAATGAACACTAAGCACTAATAAAACACAGAATTAAAGGGAAAGCAACACAAAATGTGATACCCAAAGACAGTTTTCTACACAAAGCATCAAGTGAGATTTTTACCTTTGTGAAAGGTTTCTTTGAATCTCGAAGGAGGGCGGCCTTCCAGGTGAGCAGACGAGCGCTCTCCACCGCCACGTTCATGTCGGCAAGTTTGAACTAAAACCAGGTGGAAAAAAACTCAAGATGATTTATCTATGAAGCAGGAACATCAAAGATCCTGTTTCCATTCTCTAAAAACTGATGAGGTGCGTGGTTACCTGTACGGCCTGCAGTTTTCCGATGGGCGCTCCGAAAGCGATGCGTTTGTGTGCGTAGTCTGCGGCGCAGTCCAGAGAGGCCTGAGCGATACCGAGAGCCTGAGCGGCGATACCGATCCTCCCGCTGTCCAGAGTTTGCTGAGCGGGGCAGAGAGGTGAAGACTTCACTAATCGTAATGTTATCATTAGACAAAACACGTGCTCGCTGCAGGTCACTTAGCACGCCGCTGTCAACTGCGTTTCCTGAATACGGTCTTTAACGACTCGCCAGGCGGGGAATCTGAATCCTCTAACCGAATCAGAATCAGAATTTATTTGGCAAAGGATTCAGCTCTCGTTCCGACATGTTGGCTGCTGTAGTTACCATGCCGATCTTGAATCCTGCACCTCGAGGACCCAGCATGTTCCCCAGCGGCACCCTGCAGTCCTCCAGGATGATGTTGGCCGTGGACGTGGCTTTGATGCCCAGCTTGTCCTCCTTCTTCCCCAGAGAGAGGCCCGGGTGAGGCATCGGGATCAGGAAGGCGCTGATGCCCTGCAGACACCAACGAGGGCACGCTCTGTGGTCACACTGCGTTCTGAGTGTGTGTGTGTGTGTGAGTGTGTGTGTGTGTGTCACCTTGTGTTTGAGCTTCTTGTCCGTGGTGGCGAACACGACGGTGGCCGCGGCGTCCCAGCTGTTGGTGATCCAGGCTTTGGTTCCGTTCAGCACCCACTCGTCTCCCTCCTGACGAGCCACCGTGGACGTCGCGCCCGCGTCGCTGCCGTTACCTGGAGGAGACGTGCAGATCAGTTTAGAGACACAGGTGGCTAACTTTATTTTAAAATGGCGTCTTTAAGACTCCTCAGTTTTTATCCCTCGTCTCATTAGGGGCGTGAACACGTGCGTGAGGCGTGGCGTTTACCCGGCTCGCTGAGGGCGAAGCAGCCCACCTTCTCCCCGGTGGTGAACGGCGTGATCCACTCCGTCTTCTGTTCCTCTGTGCCGAACTTCAGGACGGGTCCGATGTAGAGCGACTGCGAGGAAGAAGACGCGCACAGAGGTAAACACGACAACATCACAACACAAATATACGTTGCTATGGCGACCGACCGGGCTCACATTGTTAACGGACACCACGCATCCCGTGCTGGCGCAGCCTCTGCTCATCTCCTCCACCGCCAAACTGTACGCCAGGTAGTCCATCCCGGCTCCGCCCAGCTCCTCCGGGACCTCCATGGCCATCACGCCCATCGCTCCCAGCTCCTGAACCTGAAAGAGAACTGTTTGTTTTTCCTGAAGTATCCAAAGTATCAAAACGATATTTTAAAAAAAACTACCCCGAACGTTTGGGGCGCAAAACGGGCCTCATGATCGTCTGGTGTGTAGCCAGCAGAGGTGTAAAGAGTACTAATATATTCTACTCAAGTAAAAGTACCAGTTTAAAAATGTACTTTAAGTAAAAGTTACTTTTTTTAACAACGCGTCTCTCGTGTCGTGAAAAAAGGACGAGGGGATTTTAATCTCAAAGTTTTTTTAATCAAAGGCCGATCTTTACAAAGATTTATCTTTTCAGATAAGCATTTTCTTTTCTACCCCATTGACAAAAACAAAATATTCATAATGATGAATAAATAATCAAGGATTATATGTTCAAGTAGTCAGCTGTTTTATGAAGGGAAATGTTTAAAGGCTTTATGTGATTTTTTGATCCAGCAGATGTCACCTTTGAGCACCAGCATGAAGCCAAAACAACTCGCGCTGCATTGTTGTGTTAGCATGCTAATGCTAGCGATCTTTATCATGCTGGTATCTTCACACTGCATGTAAATTTACCTGAAATGAGAGTGATCTAGAAACACAGTTAAGCAGTGAGTACAGTATGTTATTCTTCTTTTCTCTAGTCCCTCAATTAAACAACTTTTATACACGAGGGGAGGAGTCAGCCGGCCGTCCAGGCGATGTAAACAAAGTGAAGATAGGACTCTGAAAACTCTGAAAACATCACAGACAGTGGGACTCGGGTGTTACACCCATTGTAGACAGTCATGACTCACAGAGTTATTTTCAGAGGATATATTTGATTTCTACATTTAAGTGAGAAAAATCAGAAATAAAGAGTTTAAACTATTTAAGAAAATACTAAAAGGATCTTTGTCTCAATCATAAAAAGTGCAAAGAGTATTTTAGTGTTTTTAGTTTTATTATTCTGAGGCTGTTTAGTCTCAAAGACAGCCTCGAAGAAACCTGAGATGAAAGATAATCCATTTATTGTTTTAAAATGAGCCTTTATGAGTTTAAATATTAGATGTTTTATTCTCTGTTTGTTTACCTCTTAGCTCCTGAAGCTTCTGACTGAATCTGTTTGAAGTATTTCACACATCTGAGATGTGTTAAGTTGCAGCAGCTTATAATACCCAACTTCCTCATATGTCTTTTTCAAAATAAAAGCACATCACAGAGATGGCAATTAGGGACTTTTATTGTGAAAAACTTTCCGAAAAGCATCTCTCTCTCTCTCTCTCTCTCTCTCTCTCTCTCTCTCTCTCTTTCTCAGGGAAAATCATTCATAGCAGTAACAGATGTGATTTAAAATGTAGCTAATTAGAATACTTAACAAAAAGTAAAAGTACAGATTTTAAAATCGACTTAGTACAACAAAAAACTACCCAATTAGATTTAGATTTAGACTTAGACTTTCTTTATTGTCATTCAAACCTGTACTTTACAGTGCAGATAAGAACGAAATTTCGTTGCATTTGGCTCGTTGTAGTGCAGGATAAAAACAGCAGCATGTATTTACATATAAAAAATAAAAATAAGGTGCAGATATAAATAGATATAAAAAGAAAAACTATGAGTAAAAATACTATACAGATAAATATATTGCACGTTATATTGTGTTTTACAGTCCAGTGAGGTAGTCCTGTGTGGGGGTTTGAGGGGGAAAAGAGGGATTATTTTTTCCTGTTCAAAAGTCTTATGGCCTGTGGGAAGAAGCTGTTACAGAACCTGGAAGTTCTGCTTCGGAGGCTGCGGAACCTCTTTCCAGAGTCCAGCAGCGAAAACAGTCCTTGGTGGGGGTGGGAGGTGTCTCTGCTGATTTTCTGAGCCCTGGTCAGACAGCGGATCTTTGTGATCTCCTGGATGGGAGGAAGTGGAGTCTGAATGATCTTTTCCGCCGTCCTCACCACTCTCTGCAGGGACTTCCAGTCGGAGGCACTGCAGGCTCCGGACCAGACAGAGATGGAGTTTGTTATGATGCTCTCTATAGTGCCTCTGTAGAAGGTGGTGAGAATAGGAGGAGGGAGGTGTGCTCTCTTCATCCGACGCAGAAAGTGCATGCGCTGCTGCGCTTTTTTCACAAGAGCGCCGGTGTGAAGGGACCAGGTCAGAGTGTCTGTTATCTGCACCCCCAGGAACTTTGTGCTGCTAACTCTCTCCACTGCTGTGCCATTGATGAGGAGTGGTGTGTGGCTGGGCTGGCGCCTCCTGAAGTCGACGATGATCTCTTTGGTTTTATCAACGTTCAGGGTCAGGTTGTTGGTTCTGCACCAGTCAACCAGATGTTTCACCTCCTCTCTGTAGTCCATGTCGTTGTTGTCACAGATGAGGCCCACTACTATTGTGTCGTCTGCAAACTTCACGATGTGGTTAGTAGTGGACCTGGCGCAGCAGTCATGGGTCATCAGGGTGAACAGCAGCGGACTCAGGACGCAGCCCTGAGGGGAGCCGGTGCTCAGGGAGATGACACTGGAGGTGTTGTTGCCCACCTGCACAGACTGGGGTCTGTTTGTGAGGAAGTCAAGCAGCCAGTTACATAGGGGGGTGCTGAAACCAAGGGGGGCCAGTTTGCTCACCAGATGCTGCGGGATGATTGTATTGAACGCTGAGCTGAAGTCCAGAAACAACATCCGCACATGTGTGTCCTTCTCTTCCAGATGTTGTAAGCCCAGGTGGAGTGCAGAGGAGATGGCATCCTCTGTGGAGCGGTTTGGGCGGTAAGCAAACTGGTACGGGTCGAATGTGGGGGGAAGTCTGGAGACAATGTGGTCCTTTACCAGCCTCTCAAAGCACTTCATCATGATGGGGGTTAGTGCTACAGGGCGGTAATCATTGAGCGAGGAGATTGTGGATTTTTTAGGCACTGGTATAATTGTAGCAGTCTTTAAACATGAAGGTACCACAGCCTGGATCAGCGAGGTGTTGAAGATGTCTGTGAGAACCCCAGCCAGCTGGTCAGCACATTCCTTAAGCACCCGTCCCGGTATGTCGTCAGGGCCCGCTGCTTTCCGGGTGTTCACTCTCCTCAGGGTTCTCCGGACATCAGCTGCGTCCAGGCTGATTGGCTGCTCATCGGAGTGAGGAATAGATTTCCTCGCTGGTGTTGGGCCACACAGGCTTAGGACAGTCAAACAATGGACTTGGGCCTGCACCTCTGTAAAAGCCTCATTTGAGTTATTCACTGAGATCACAAAGAGGCCTAAAAGGACTCTTAATCCCAGAATCCCCTGCGGTACTTCACACCTACGCGTGAAGTAAGGGGGGGACCGGAACCTCTCTCTCCTCATTGGAAGGGACCTGAGGTAGACCCCCCATGGAGCAGGCCAGGCTACAAAACTCCAAGACTTCCATTGTTCTTCCTCTTTCCACGCTCTGACTTCTGGTGCTCGGAGACCCAAGCTTATCTCCTGTTTCCTGCAACAATCTTCCTTTGTTTTAAGTTTTTGGCGCGCAGGTAATCCGCGGCCGTCAGTGTTCTAAATTCCGAGCTTGGATTGTCCAGTGAACGCATCTCAGTTCCTCGGAGAGCGTCAGACTATAACAGATTATCAGAAAGATAACGGTCTTATTCCGTCCTGCAACGAAAGGACATCAACGGACATCTTTCCACTCGACGGACTCTTTTCCTTCACCAATCGCGGACAAAGCGATTCACAAGTGAGGCTTAATTAGGTCTGGGCAGAATTAGCTTTAGAGAGTGTTTTTAACAATTGTTGATCGAAGCAGAAACTGTAATTTTTATCTTTGTTGGACCGCTGCGTCCTGAGTTTTAACTGTTTAAAACTCTTGTTGTTGTTTCGAACCGCTGCGTCCTATATGTGTTTAGCGTAACAGCGTTATAACCGGGTATTACTCTTCTGATCAGAAAGGCCAGTGTAAGCTGTATTAACCTGAATTCGGCTATTGGTTTGTTTCTGTGAATGAAGGGAATTACTCCGAGTTGTGACGCGGGAGTCGGACTGTGATCCGGCCTCTTCAGGCACGCATTTCTCTTTTATCCTCTTTTATCCTCTTTTATTTCCCCTTCTACGAACATACACACACACATATTCCTGTGTAAACGTACATCTGGAGACCAACTCCACCACCGCGCCATTACGCACAGAGATCTATACACTCGCGGCTATCCAGACGCCTCAGAGACACAGATCGTGTAGGGCCGAACTCGGCCTCTTTTAGACATTAAGGCCACATTTAGGTCTTTGTTAGGTGTGTGCCATTGGAAGGGCGACCACGTGGGACGAAGTAATCTTCCCCCCCTTTCTCTCCCTTTCATCCACGCACGCACCCAGGTCTTTGTTAGGTTAGCGCCATCGTGAACGACCACGTGGGTACGAAGCCATCTCCCCCTTTCTTTCTTTCTCTCTCTCTCTCTCTCTCTCTCTCTTTCTCTCTCTCTCTCTCACACACACACACACCTACATTCACACCCCTTTCACAAGCCTTTGCTTGATAATGTTTGTTGCTTAGATTAGTTTACAATAGTTATTTGTTTAATTAAGTTCATTGATTTTGGATTGATGTTCTTTGTTTAAATAAATTCTGTTATAATTTAAGAGAGCAGTTGTTTGTGGTTACTGGTGTATTTGCATTGTGATATAAACTGGGTGCGAAGGCTTTGTGTACGGATTTCACGCCTTCAATTTATTAAATATAGTTATTCATTATTAATAATATTAGTAATTAAATAACTAATTTGAGACTGATTTGAGTGATATTTTGGTTATATTTACCTGATTACAGGTTGGTGCCCCAAAACGAGATTAAACATAGTTTAATGATATTTTATTTATATTATTAATAATTAAGTATAATTATTAAAGAATATAACCAAAGTTGACTTGATACAACCCCAGCACTGGAGTGGTGTTGAGTGCCTCAAACCTTGCAAAGTAGTTGTTGAGGTCGTTGAGGTCGTTGATGTTGTTGTCACAGGGGGGAGGAGTAGCTTTATAGTCTGTGATGACTTGTATGCCCTGCCACATTCGTCTGGTGTTCGTGGGGTCCTCGAAGAAGTCCTGCACTTTCTGACTGTGAGCACGCTTTGCAACCTTTATGGCACGGTTCAGGTTGGCTCTGGCTGTTTTTAGTGCCACCATGTCGCCAGATTTAAAAGCGTAAGCTACATGTCTCTTTAACCTAAAGTATTAAACACAGAAAGGCTATCGTACGCTTAACAGTCATACAATCATTCCCCTATAAAAATACTACCATGCTTTTATTGTGAAGCACGGTAAAAATACTACCATGCTTTTATTGTGAAGGACGGACATCAAACTTTCCTCCTCATGCAGAGAGCAACACAGTTAGCAAACCTCGTAACTAACAGGCAACTAAAATAACACTAATATTAACATGGGAAAGAATTAGCACTAGGTAGGCTAAGCACAAACATGTAATGAATTTGACATGACTCTTCTTCAACTACTGTGTGGCTCCAACTAATCCGGGGGACAGTTAGCGAGCATGTCGGGGCCGTGACGTCAGCTAATTAGCATATAGTGGGTTTTTTTCAGCCAAGGGAGCTCAGCTCCACTATTGTAACTGCAGCCTACATCCCCCCTGATGCCGATGCAAAAGCTGCTATGAAGGAACTTTACACCGCTATCAGTAAACAACAGACTGCTCACCCGGAGGCTGCATTTATAGTTGCAGGTGATTTTAATCACTCAAACTTAAAGACAGTGCTCCCTAAATTTCACCAGCATGTTTCCTGCAATACAAGAGGAAACAAAACTCTGGACCATGTTTACACAAACATCACAAGAGCCTACACCACGACCCCCCTCCCCTACCTGGGACAGTCAGACCACCTTTCTTTGTTCCTCATCCCCAAGTACTCCCCACTCATCCAACGTGTGAAGCCATCAGTAACAACAATTAAAGTGTGGCCAGCGGGGACAGACTCTGTACTTCAGGACAAGTTCCATCACACAGACTGGAGTATGTTTGCTTCTCAGGCTACCTTGGGCTCTCACACAGACATTGACACCTACACTTCTTCTGTGCTGGACTATATCAATACCACCATCGACAGTGTTACAACATGGAAGCAGATCACCACGTACCCAAATCAGAAGCCATGGATGAACAAGGAGGTGCGTCTCCTGCTGAAGGCCCGCAACACCGCCTTCAGATCAGATGATGCAATGGCCTACAGCGTATCCAGGGCAAACCTGAGGAGGGGCATCATCAAGGCCAAGCACTGCTACAAGCTGAAGGTTGAGGAACACTTCTCCAACTCCGACCCCAGACACATGTGGCAGGGCATCCAGGCCATTAGTGACTATAAACCCAGAAACTCCACCCCGATAACCACAGATGTCTCCTTCCTGAACGAGCTAAATCATTTTTATGCTCGTTTCGATAGAGACAACAGAGAGACGCAGACCACGACCAGACCTCCTGCAGACAACCAGCCCCTCTCACTCACCTCCACAGACGTCCACGCTGCACTGAGCCGGATCAACGCTCGAAAGGCTGCTGGTCCAGACGGCACCCCCGGGCGCGTGCTTAGAGCATGTGCGGAGCAGCTCACTGGGGTTTTTACGGACATCTTCAACCTGTCCCTCGCCCAAGCAGCTGTGCCAGCATGCTTCAAAGCCACCTCCATTGTCCCAGTGCCGAAACACTCCAGCCCGACAGGCCTGAATGACTACCGCCCTGTAGCACTCACACCCATCATAATGAAGTGCTTTGAGCGACTGGTCCTAGCACACCTGAAAAACTGCCTCCCACCCACACTGGACCCATACCAGTTTGCCTACCGCAGCAATAGGAGTACAGAGGATGCAGTCTCCACTGCGCTGCACTCTGTGCTCACACATCTGGACAATAACAACACATACGCACGAATGCTGTTTGTTGATTTTAGCTCAGCATTCAACTCTGTCATCCCCTCCAAGTTAAACACTAAACTCGGAGACCTGGGCTTCAAAACCTCCCTCCGTCACTGGATAATGGACTTTCTGACCAACAGACCCCAGTATGTTAGGTCAGGACACACCTGCTCCACCACCATCACACTCAACACAGGCGTACCACAGGGCTGTGTGCTGAGCCCATTCCTCTACTCCCTCTTCACCCACGACTGCAGACCTGTACATGGATCCAACACAATCATCAAGTTTGCGGACGATACGGCGGTGATTGGCCTCATCAGCAACAACGATGACACGGCCTACAGGGAGGAGGTACAGCATCTGGCCGCCTGGTGTGCTGACAACAACCTGCTCCTCAACACCAGCAAGACGAGGGAGCTCATCGTGGACTTCAGGAGAGAAAGCGAAAGCCCATTCACATCAACGGGATGGCTGTTGAACGTGTCTCCAGCTTCAAGTTCCTGGGGACCCACATCACAGAGGACCTCTCCTGGTCCACTAACACCTCCAGTCTGGTTAAGAAGGCTCATCAACGCCTCTTTTTCCTGAGGACACTGAAGAGACACCACCTGTCTTCAGCTGTACTGATGAACTTCTACCGCTGTGTGATCGAGAGCATCCTGACCAGCAGTGTCTCAGTCTGGTACGGAAACTGCTCTGTCACAGACCGTAAGGCGCTACAGCGGGTGGTAAAAACCGCCCAGCGCATCACAAGGTGTCCACTTCCTGCCATTGAGGATGTCCAAAGGAAACGCTGTCTGCGGTGAGCTCACGGCATCCTTAAAGACTCCTCCCACCCTGCCCACAGACTGTTTACCCTCCTGCCCTCCGGTAGGCGCTTCAGAAGCCTCCGGACCAGAACCAGCAGACTGAGGAACAGCTTTTTCCCCAGAGCTGTCTCTCTACTGAACTCTACCCCCCAAACTCTGAACTCTGTCTCTCTCTCTCTCTCCCTCTCTCTCTCCGCACCCTGCTGACCCCCCTTTCCCCTGCATATCACCTCACACCCATCATCCCCCCACCACTCCTCCTGGTCACACACACACATCTCTCATCCACCTGTATTATTGTATAGTATGTTCATATGTCCATATTCTTTATATTATCCGTAAACTAGTATAGCATGCTCACTGCACCTTAATCTGTATATTATAATCCTAAGAATACACTTATATTTATAGCATTTATTTATATTTATAGCATCCCATTAATCCAGCCATCCATATATACCTAATAATTCACTTTTTTTAGTCTACATCTGTAAATTTTGTAATTACTGTACATAGCACAGACTCTTGCACTTTCTGCTTATTTGCACTTCTGGTGAGATGCCAAACCTCATTTCGTTACTCTATACTTGTATATGTGTAATAACAATAAAGTTGAATCTCATCTCATCTCATCTCTTTTAATGAGAAAATTCACAATATTCACCAGCACTTATGTCCAAACCCACTGCTTATCTCCCCTCCTGAATCTCTCCCGTACTATCAGTTGCTTTCCTGTTTTCAATTCCCTGATCCCTCTGAAATCTCTGACCTCATCCAAAAATCCAAGCCCTCCACTTGTCAGCTTGATCCCCTGCCCACAACCTTGGTCAGATCTTGCCTCTCTTCTCTGCTTCCCCTCATATCTGCCATCATTCACGCCTCCCTCACCACTGGAATTGTTCCTTCATTATTCAAAACTGCAGCTGTCACTCCTATATTGAAAAAACCTGGTTCAGATCCTAACAACTTCAATAGCCTCCGCCCCATTTCTAATTTACCTTTCATCTCCAAAATTCTGGAAAAAATAGTCGCCACCCAGCTACAGTCTCACTTAAATCAAAATAGCCTCTATGAGCCCTTCCAGTCCAGTTTCCGCCCCCGTCACAGTACAGAAACTGCTCTACTAAAAATCACCAACGATCTCCTCATTGCTTCTGACTCCGGCTTACTTTCCATCCTCATCCTTCTTGACCTGAGTGCAGCCTTTGACACTATCTCACACCCCATCCTCCTCAGTAGACTCTCCTCCATTGGCATCACTCACACCCCCCTTACCTGGTTCCACTCTTATCTCTCAGGCCGCACTCAGTTCATACAGCTCATATCCTTCAAATCCGAGCCCTTCTCTTCATCACCTACCTTCTCCCCCTTGGCAATATTTTCCGTAAATTCAATATACTTTTCCACTGCTTTGCGGATGACACCCAGCTTTACCTCTCCAGTAAACCAAACTCCACACTTCCACCCTCCTCCCTCACTTCTTGTTTATCTGAAATAAAATCCTGGTTCTCCTCAAACTTCCTTAAATTAAACAGTGATAAAACCGAGATCCTTCTCGTCGGCACTAAATCCATATTATCCAAAGTTGGCAGTTTCTCCCTCACTATTGACAGCTCCTCAGTTTCCCCTTCCCCTCAGGTTAAGAGTCTGGGTGTCATCCTCGACAGCACACTATCATTCAAATCCCATATCAATTACCCGGTCTGCATACTTCCACTTACGAAACATCAACCGTCTCCGCCCCTCCCTCACCCCCCATACTGCCTCCATCCTTGCCCACAGCCTTGTCACCTTCCGTATTGATTATTGTAATTCTCTGCTCTTCGGCCTCCCTCATAAATCCCTCCATAAGCTCCAACTGGTTCAAAACTCTGCTGCCCGTATTGTCACCAAAACCCCCTCTTACCATCACATCACCCCCATCCTACAGCAACTCCACTGGATCCCAGTGAAGCAAAGAATCATCTTCAAACTCCTCCTGTACACCTTCAAGGCCATCCACAACCTCGCCCCCCCATAACTGTCTGACCTCCTTCACATCGCCACTTCAGCCCGCTCCCTCAGCCCGCTCCCTCCCTCCCTCACCGTGCCCTTTGCCCGCCTCAACACCATGGGGGGGCAGAGCTTTCAGCTGCTCTGCTCCCCAGCTCTACAACTCTCTGCCACCTGACATTCGCAATATTGACTCTCTCCCCATCTTCAAATCCAGACTCAAAACCCATCTGTTCAAGATCGCCTACTCACTCTGACACTTTAAACTGCAATTCCACTGTCCACAATTCCATTTCTTTATTGTATGCTGTTTTTGTTATCCATTGCTGTTTTTAAAATGTTGATTGTTGTACAGTGTCCTTGTGTGTCCTGAAAGGCGCTTATAAAATAAAAATGTATTATTATATCCAGAATACGCCGAACATCTAAGCTCTAAACTCCGGCTCCGTGGGAGTTAATAACTTTGTCTCAACATTAAAGAACACACAATGTCACATATAAGACTTCAGGTAAGTACTCACTCTTTTCATTCACACACAACCAACTTCTGAAGTGATTACTCTGCACACTGATGGCTCATCTGTCATCAACTGATGCACACTGCTCATTACTACATGATGTAATTCACTATATGACCAGCAGGTGACACCTCTCCCCTATTGAGCACAATATCATCACATCACAGTTTTTTCCAATTGCTAACACACTAAAATGACATGCATAGCACAATTATTTAAACTGACACACAGAGAGCAAAACCTCTTCTCAAGTCTCCAAAAGTCTAAACACATTTTCTGCTTTACACACATTTTGCAATTCAAAATGGCACTTTTTAAATGCACTGAACACGGTTCTCTGCATAAGACACAACAATCTGACATAAAGTCACATGTTTGCCATTTCAAAACACTGCCATTCAAAATGACACTACATGAGCTAATTGGTCAATGTATGTGCCACCTGGCCAAACACCTCAATGGTTAATTGTTATCACTTCAATCAGGAAGTAAGCACTCTGAAAAGACCACAAGTGAGCACCTTATTTTTACAACAACAACGGAAGAGGTTGTAGAGAGAGGAAGAGGGAGGGTGAGAATGAGAGGGGGAGGAAGAGGTAGAGCAATGGAAGTCTTGGAGCTTTGTAGCCTGGCCTGCTCCATGGGGGGTCTACCTCAGGTCCCCTCCAATGAGGAGAGAGAGGTTCCGGTCCCCCCTTTACTTCACACGTAGGTGTGAAGTACCGCAGGGGATTCTGGGATTAAGAGTCCTTTTAGGCCTCTTTGTGATCTCAGTGAATAACTCAAATGAGGCTTTTACAGAGGTGCAGGCCCAAGTCCATTGTTTGACTGTCCTAAGCCTGCGTGGCCCAACAAATGTTTATATCTTGAGTGTTGTGTTGTGTTTGAGTGTTGTTTCAAATGTTTGTATCTTGAGTGTTGTGTTGTGTTTGAGTGTTGTTTCAAATGTTTATATCTTGAGTGTTGTGTTGTGTTTGAGTTTTGTTTCAAATGTTTGTATCTTGAGTGTTGTGTTGTGTTTGAGTTTTGTTTCAAATGTTTGTATCTTGAGTGTTGTGTTGTGTTTGAGTGTTGTGTCAAATGTTTGTATCTTTGTTTCCTGTCTTAATTGTTGTGCCGCAAACGGAGCCGCTATGACGCAAGGCAAATTTCAGACTACGTCTGACAATAGAGTATTATCTATCTATCTATCAATTACAAGAATAAAAGAGGAGCAATAATCATAACTAAAAGAGAAATATGACAGTATGCCACCAATGAACTTTTTTGTTGACATTCATTGAGCTAATTGTAGTTTACTTCATGTTCAAATCTAATCTGACTTTGCAATAGGAGAGCACCTGAATTTGTTTTGCTTCAAAGTCAAATAAATAGTTTTAAAATAAATAAAAAAGTAACTCTAAGTAAATTCTCTTTCTAAATCCCTTGATGTTCTGTAAAATTTGTCTAAAATACTGGAAACATTTTAACGGCCCGGCCCGTCAGAACCGAACCGTGACCAAAAAACTGAGGTACGTATTGAACCGTGGGCTGACTGTATTGTAGCATCCCTAGTTTGTGTGTGTGTGTGTGTGTGTGTGTGTGTGTGTGTGTGTGTGTGTGTGTGTGTGTGTGTGTGTGTGTGTGTGTGTGTGCGTGTGTGTGTGTCTCTGTGTCTCTGTGTGTGTGGTGTGTCTGTGTGTGTGTGTGTGTGTGTGTGTGTGTGTGTGTGTGTGTGTGTGTGTGTGTGTGTGTGTGTGTGTGTGTGTGTGTGTGATGAAGGTAATAAAGTAAGTTGGGACACTAGTCTGTTGCTTTTGTATTGGGTCTTGTTGTGGTTTTAAATAGCAGAATATATACTTAAGGAACACAAATCTGAATGCTTCATCTTACCTCTATAATAACATACAAAACACTATACAGTAATGTAACAGGTTATAATATGTAAATAAATAAAGGTAAGCTACATGTCTCTTTAACCCAGTGGTTCCCAAACTTTTTTTGCCAGGCCCCCCCTTGAACATAAAAATGGCTTTGGGGGCCCCCCAGATGTTACTGAATACATTTTGTGTGTGTGTGTGTGTGTGTGTGTGTGTGTGTGTGTATACAAAAAATACTGACAATAACATCCTTTTTTAGTCAAATATCTGTATTTTTAGAATTTATCTGAGATTTGCCAAAACAGAAAAAGAATGGCAGCATCAACGTGTGAAGATTAAACTTAAACAAAAATATCATGCTAATTCTAAAGTAGCAATAAAGAGTATAACTGCAACATTCAACTGAACACTTTTTTAAGATGCAACAGTAATAATTGTTTTTAAAAATTTCTTGACTCTCTGCAAGTAAACAGCTCCTTCTGAAAAACTTAATGAAAATCTTCTTTCAAGCTCTATTCTCCCAGTCCTGAAAGAATTTCAGTGACTTGTGTGTGCTTGTTTTGTGCTACAGATCTTCTCCAGCCTGGGCTGCAGCTGTGAGACAGCCACTCTCAGTTCATTTTCAATGTCTAGCTTTGATCTGTATTTTGTCTTGATTGATGCAACTGCTGAAAAACCTATCTCACATAGGTAGGATGTGGCAAATGGGAAAGTGTGGCCAGAGCTCTCCTGCCAAGCAGTGGGTACTCCTTTCCTACTCCAATCCAAAATGCAGACAATGTCTTGGTCTTGAACTGCAGCCGCAGTGTTGAGTCTGAGGTGACATCGATGAACTGTTCCTCCTCTGCAGTGCTGAAGTCATCAGCTGGGGTTGCACTGAAAGAGTCTCGGATCCAGTCATATTTTGCAGAATCTTGCAGCGGGAAATACCTTTGGAAGTGTGTTTGAAGGGCAGAGATGTGGCATTTTACACATGGGATCACTGTGTTCTGCAGCTTGTTCCCCTCAATAAATGATTTCAGGCTTTCAAATGAGTCTATATTCCCATCTGTAACTCGCTGCTCCCACAGCTACAGTTTTCTTGTGAAAGACGTAATTTTATCCGCCACCTGTGGGAGGTGTGTCTTGGTGCCCTGCATCTGCAGATTTAGTTCATTGAGTTTTTGAAATATGTCACTGAGATATGCAAGTTTCATGAGAAAGTTGTTGTTTTTAAACTTGTGGGCAAGTTCATTCCCCTCTTCCTCCGAGAAGATTCTGATCTCATCCCGCAGTTCAAACACCCTGGACAAAACCTTTCCACGTGACAGCCACCGGGACTCACTGTGGAACAATAAAGCAGTGTGACCAGAGCCCATCTCCTCGCACAGTGCAGAAAACATTCGGGCTTTGACAGGCCTAGTCTTTATGAAGTTTACCGTGGTAATAATATCTGTCATCACATCGTTAAGCTCAGGACTCAGCTGTTTAGAAGCGAGCGCTTCTCTGTGGATCATGCAGTGCGTCCACTGCACGTCGGGGGAGACGCGCTTGATGAGCGCCTGCAGCCCTCCCCGTTTCCCTGCCATTGCCTGGGCCCCATCCGTGCAGATGCCCACACAGTCGTTCTATGTCAGATCGGCCTCTTTCAAGTAAGTGTCGATGATATTAAACAGCTCAGCTGCAGTGGCTCTATTCATCACACGTTTACAGAAAAGCAAATCCTCCCTCAGATCATCAGCGTCGATGAATCTGACATAAGTTATTAATAAGCAGTCCTTGTTGCTGTCGGTCGCTTCATCCACCTGCAGGGCAAAACGGTTGTCCCGTATCTTGTCATTAAGCTGCTCCTCGATGTCTTTTGACATGTCATAAATACGTCTTGCAATAGTATTGTTTGACAGAGGGATAGTTTTTAATTTACTGGCTGTTGCTTCATCAATCATAGTAGAGACCATATCAACAGCGGCGGGCAGTATTAATTCCTTCGCGATGGTGTGTGGCTTTTTACACTTAGCAACTCTATATGTTACTTTATATGACGCCAGTTGAGCATTTGACGGCAAAACGGCTGCTTTGGTAAAGGTGCTCTGCTGTGCATGACAGCTGAGAAGTTTCTTTTTGAAGAACTCAACAGGCTTGTGTGTGTGTGCGGGACGGGTTGTTTCTAGATGGCGTTTTAACTTGTTTGGCTTCATGCTGTCAGATGCTCATACTTTGAAGCACAACACACACTGTGGTCTCTCTTCGTTACCCACCGTTGTACAGGTGAAGCCGAGGGCGAGATATGACTCGTCATACTTTCTTGTCTTTGATTTTGATGTGCTATCTGATGAAGACTCATTGTCAGCTTTAAGTTTTGCTGGAGGTCCTCTCTCAATATTCGCCATGCTTGGCTAGTTGCGCTAACTGTAGTGCATTGTTTGGAAATTGGAACTTTTCTTCTTCGTCTTTTCCCCCCAAAAGTTTCGCGCCCCCCCTGTTATGGCCCACTTTGGGAACCACTGCTTTAACCTAAAGTATTAAACACAGAAAGGCTATCGTACGCTTAACAGTCATACAATCATTCCCCTATAAAAATACTACCATGCTTTTATTGTGAAGCACGGTAAAAATACTACCATGCTTTTATTGTGAAGGACGGACATCAAACTTTCCTCCTCGTGCAGAGAGCAACACAGTTAGCAAACCTCGTAACTAACAGGCAACTAAAATAACACTAATATTAACACGGGAAAGAATTAGCACTAGGTAGGCTAAGCACAAACATGTAATGAATTTGACATGACTCTTCTTCAACTACTGTGTGGCTCCAACTAATCCGGGGGACAGTTAGCGAGCATGTCGGGGCCGTGACGTCAGCTAATTAGCATATAGTGTTTTTTTTCAGCCAAGGGAGCTCAGCTCCACCATTGTAACTGCAGCCTACATCCCCCCTGATGCCGATGCAAAAGCTGCTATGAAGGAACTTTACACCGCTATCAGTAAACAACAGACTGCTCACCCGGAGGCTGCATTTATAGTTGCAGGTGATTTTAATCACTCAAACTTAAAGACAGTGCTCCCTACATTTCACCAGCATGTTTCCTGCAATACAAGAGGAAACAAAACTCTGGACCATGTTTACACAAACATCGCAAGAGCCTACACCACGACCCCCCTCCCCCACCTGGGACAGTCAGACCACCTTTCTTTGTTCCTCATCCCCAAGTACTCCCCACTCATCCAACGTGTGAAGCCATCAGTGACAACAATTAAAGTGTGGCCAGCGGGGACAGACTCTGTACTTCAGGACAAGTTCCATCACACAGACTGGAGTATGTTTGCTTCGCAGGCTACCTTGGGCTCTCATACAGACATTGACACCTACACTTCTTCTGTGCTGGATTATATCAATACCACCATCGACAGTGTTACAACATGGAAGCAGATCACCACGTACCCAAATCAGAAGCCATGGATGAACAAGGAGGTGCGTCTCCTGCTGAAGGCCCGCAACACCGCCTTCAGATCAGATGATGCAATGGCCTACAGCGTATCCAGGGCAAACCTGAGGAGGGGCATCATCAAGGCCAAGCACTGCTACAAGCTGAAGGTAGAGGAACACTTCTCCAACTCCGACCCCAGACGCATGTGGCAGGGCATCCAGGCCATCAGTGACTATAAACCCAGAAACTCCACCCCGATAACCACAGATGTCTCCTTCCTGAACGAGCTAAATCACTTTTATGCTCGTTTCGATAGAGACAACAGGGAGACGCAGACCACGACCAGACCTCCTGCAGACAACCAGCCCCTCTCACTCACCTCCACAGACGTCCACGTTGCACTGAGCCGGATCAACGCTCGAAAGGCTGCTGGTCCAGACGGCACCCCCGGGCGCGTGCTTAGAGCATGTGCGGAGCAGCTCACTGGGGTTTTTACGGACATCTTCAACCTGTCCCTCGCCCAAGCAGCTGTGCCAGCATGCTTCAAAGCCACCTCCATTGTCCCAGTGCCGAAACACTCCAGCCCAACAGGCCTGAATGACTACCGCCCTGTAGCACTCACACCCATCATAATGAAGTGCTTTGAGCGACTGGTCCTAGCACACCTGAAAAACTGCCTCCCACCCACACTGGACCCATACCAGTTTGCCTACCGCAGCAATAATAATAATAATAATAACTTTATTTATATAGCACCTTTTAAAAACACAGGTTTACAAAGTGCTTTGACAAACAGCAAGAACAAAGCAAACTAAACCAAACACAGAAAAACATTAACAACAGTAAGAATATAACAGATGCAAAATACCAAAAATAATTAAATACAATTCAACAGAAAAGAACCCAAAGTGCACGATACACAACCAGACATATATAACCCAACCATCATAAGAACCATCATAAGAACCATCATAAGAACCCAGGAACACAAGAACCCAACAACATGAGCTGAGACCAAGAGGACCAAAGATTTAAAAAGATGTAAGAAACTAAGAGATAAAAGCAAATAAAAAAAAGCAATGAGAAGGTAAGCGCAGTAAAAGAAATAAAAACAAGTGGTTAAAGGATCAAAAAACCCAAAACTATAATATTAATAAAAATAAAAATTAACTATAAATACGAAACATAAATAGACAAAGTAAGTAAGATAAGAAATTACCAAGTTAAAACACAAGAGGAGATTAAGATATGAGCATAAATACGAGATAAGACCATAAATAAAAGACAGTAAGAAGTAGAAGAAGATAAAAATAGTAAAACCAGTAAGAGAAGACATTAAGAAGACGACATCACATAAAAGCAAGTCTGTAAAAGTATGTTTTAAGAAGGGATTTAAAAGAATTGAGGGAATCTGCAAGTCTTATCTCCTCAGGGAGGTCGTTCCAAAGTCGAGGGGCCCTGACTGAAAAGGCCCGGTCACCTTTAGTTTTAAGTCTCGACTTTGGAACGACCAGGAGGCTCCCACCCGAGGATCTAAGACTGCGGGCTGGCTCATATGGTGTCAGTAACTCTGTTATATAGCTTGGAGCCAGCCCCGTCCGTGCTTTAAAAGTAATGAGTAAAATCTTAAAATTGATTCTAAAACGTACAGGAAGCCAATGTAATGAAGCTAAAATTGGAGTGATGTGATGTCGTCTGTTACAACCAGTAAGAAGCCTAGCTGCAGCATTTTGGACCAGCTGGAGGCGAGACAGTGACTTATTTGTGATTCCGGAAAAGAGGGAGTTACAGTAGTCAAGTCGGGAGAAGATGAGGGTGTGGATGATCTTTTCAAGGTCTCGTTGGGTTAGGATTGTTTTAATTTTGGAGATGGTGCGTAGATGGAAGAAGCTTGATCGGACAACTGTTTTGATATGGGATTCAAAGGTGAGATTGCAATCGAATGTTATTCCTAGATTTCTGGCAGTGGGTTGGACATTGGTGAATAAGGGACCGAGGCTGCTCTTTGAGATATGAGTGGTGTTTGGCGGGTTGAATACTATGATTTCAGATTTAGAATTGTTCAGTTGGAGAAAGTTTTGCGCCATCCAGCAGTTGATATCGTTTAGGCAGTTTCTGACAGCAGCTAGGCTCCTAGGGTCCTCAGGTCTCAAAGGAAGGTATATCTGTGTGTCGTCTGCGTAGCAGTGAAAGGAGACATTGTGGCGTTCAATTATTTGGCCAAGAGGCAGCATATAAATGGAGAATAAAATGGGACCTAAAACCGAACCTTGCGGTACACCACAGGTAATGTTAGAGGTAGAGGAGGAGTAGTTACCGATGGTGACCGCGAAGGTTCTTTCTAAAAGATAAGAGTAAAACCAGCTAAGTGCAGTATCCTTTAAACCAACCCAATGTCTGAGACGATCAGTTAAAATTGTGTGATCAACAGTATCAAAAGCTGCGCTAAGATCTAAAAGAATTAAAATTGTGCCCTCCCCTCTATCTGTTGCTAAAAGAAGGTCATTGGTTACCTTGAGGAGGGCAGTCTCTGTGCTGTGACAAGCTCTAAAACCGGATTGGAATTTCTCAAAGAGGTTATTTTCAGTCATAAAAGATAAAAGTTGTGTTGAAACCACCTTTTCTAAAACTTTTGATAAAAATGGAAGTTTTGAGATTGGTCTAAAATTGTTAAAATCAGTGGGATCAAGGTTGGGTTTCTTTAAAAGTGGTTGGACCACAGCATGTTTAAAAGCAGAGGGGACTACACCTTCCGCCAAGGAACTATTAATAATGGATAAAATACTGGGTCCAACTGTGTTAAAAACCTCTTTGAGAAATGTTGTGGGAATAAAATCAAGGCTGCACGTAGCTGATTTCATATGGGTTAAAATGTCAGATAAAAAGGTCAAGGACACCGGCTCAAAACTGCTAAAATAACTGTTAACTTCCCTGCTGGTGTCTAAAATACGGTCTGGGGGGATGATTTGTTGCCTAATGTCCTTGACTTTATTAGTAAAATAAGTTAAAAACTTCTCACATAGATCCTGAGAAGGATCAGTAAAATAAGAAGGGGAGGGGGTGGTGATTGATTCTAAAACCTTAAATAAAATTCTGGGGTTAGAATGATTGACTAAAATCAGATTAGAATGAAATGCTGCTCTTGCGTCTTTAACTTCCTTTTGGTATTGTTTCATTGAATCTCTCCATATTTCATAAAATACATGCAAGCCTGTTTTTTTCCATTTTCGTTCTTTCCTTCTGCAGTCTCTTTTTAGATCCTGAGTCAGTTCGTTTAGCCATGGCTGTGGGACTCTGTTAGGTTTTTTGTCTTTATAGGGAGCAACAGAGTCCAGCACAGTTTGACAGGTGAGATTAAAAGAGGAGACCAGCTCCTCTGTGTTAAAATGTTGGTAAAAGGCAGTTGAAGAGACAGAAATAAAAAGCTCCTTAAACTTGCTAGCAGATGTAGAGTTAAAAACCCTGCTGCGGACAGGTGCCTTGCTAATAAAAGGTGGCTGAGATAGAACCACTCTGAATAAAACCAGTTTGTGGTCTGACACACAGATATCCTTTGTCTCAAAGTTGTTAGGGCAGAGACCGCTGTATAAAACAAGATCAAGTGTGTGGCCCTTAGAGTGAGTGGGTTCCTGTATTGCCTGAGTAAGGTTAAAAGATTCTAGAATATCCATAAAATCACCCGCAAGGGACTGAGAGGGGCAACAGACATGTATGTTAAAATCACCTAAAACAAGGATTTTATCATACTTAGAAATAAAATGTGATAGAAACTCTGAAAACTCTGCAATAAAAACATTGTTAGGTCTGGGTGGTCTGTAGATGATTAAAATTAGCACAGGATCTTTTAAGTTAACAATAAAACCAAGATGCTCAAATGATGTAAAATGAGTGTGAATAATTGGAGAGCATTTAAAATCTTTTCTATGAATAACAGCAACCCCCCCTCCCCGGCCTGACATCCTGGGCTGATGAAGGTGAGTGAAATCGGGGGGGGTGCTTCAATCAGAGGACTGCAATCTCCCATGGTCAACCAGGTCTCAGTGACAATAAAAAAGTCCAGATTATTATGATTTATAAAATCAAGGCAGATAAAAGATTTATTATTAAGGGATCTGATATTTAAAAGACCAAAGTTAGCTGAAGTGCAATTAAAGGTTGGTTGTGGAAGAGGTTGGAGGTGTACTTGGGTGAGATTGGAGTGGTTACAGTAATTGACAGGTGACAGATGTTGATGAGACAGTCTACAGGTGACGTGTACAGGGATAGTGAATTCAGTGCTGTGGTCTGTGACAGTAGAGAGTGTATGACAGTTATTGGAGGACAGAGAAGAAGGAGAAAAAGAGTGACACCAGTTGTGAGAAGTAGGGGAGGGGCTTGCTGTGAGTAGATTGTTCTGAGGTGAAACAGGTGAGAGGGGATTGGAAGTGGGTGTGTGCTCAGATGGATGTCATACAGGTGTTAAGGACTGGACAGCGTGCTGGATATTAGCGGACAACATTTGACTGCCCAACGGATTTGGATGAATCCCGTCGCTTTTAAAAAGTGTAGCATGGTTCCAGAACAGGTTAAAATTGTCAATAAAATCTAGGTTGTGTGATTTGCAAGCGTGCCGGAGCCAGGTGTGCAGGGAGAGGATACGGTTAAAACGCTCAGGACCACGATCAAAGGTTGGAATGGGTCCAGAGATAAAAACTGATTTTCCACAGTTCTTTAAAACATTAAAAAGGAGATTAAAATCCTTTTTGGTGCACTCAGATTGCCGCCGGGAAGAGTCGTTTGTGCCCACGTGTACAACGACTCTCTTAATTGAGAGTGGGAGTGAAGGCAGAAGACTGAGGAGTTTGTCTAGGACTACGGGTACAGTGGCGCTGGGAAGACAGTGTGTGGTGGCATTAAAGAAGCGGACATTCCTGGTGATTGAATCTCCAATGATAAGAGTTGTCGGGGGAAAAAGAGGGCAAGGAGGTGATGAGTGTGTGCTACCTGGATCGGCCTGCGGGCGCTCGGCCGTTACCACCTGCGGTAAAGCGGGCGGGTCATGTTGAGGCGACTGCAGTGAAGCGGACCGCCGCCGCGGCTCAGCCGGAGGAAGACCCCCAGAGCGTCTGGTGACGGCCTCCTGCAGCATTTTCCGGCGATTCTTCCCAGTGGCCGAGTGGCGGGCCTCCCGACCAGAAGAACGCGCTGCAGGTGGAGGTGAGGTGGCAAGTCCATGTGGAGCCCTGGCGGAGTGGCGAGTAGTTCCGTTTGGTGCAGGAGTACGCGCAGCGGCAGCAGAAGCCACCGCCAGTCCCAGGCCGACCGGAGCCCCGTCCTTCAGCAGCGTGAAGCGGTTGTGGAGGGTCATCCGGGGTTGCGGAGGGGCCAGATGGTCCGTCTTCCGCCTGCGGTGTACCACGTCGGTCCAGGGTAGCTCGGGCGGCTTCGGAGTGGAGCTGTGTACTGGGGCCAGCAGCCTCTTTCCTGGTGCGCCCTCGGAGTTACCTGACGGGGCCGGTGTTGTGGCGTCCTGGTCCAGCGCAGTGAGGGCGCTGGCCAGACCCTCTGTCCCAACGCCATCGGTGCCCGAGGCCCCTGTACTGAGGTCTCCCATAGAGCGGTGTCCGGTCGTTTCGGCTACCGGTTCCTCCGGGTAGGCCCGCGCGAGGCCGAGGTGATCGGAGGTTAGCCAGGGAAGAGTGGCGGCCGAGGCAGACACCAGCTTTGATGCCGGTGAGGGTGGTGCGGATGGCGATCGGACCGCCAGGCTCGAGGACTGCATATAGGATATGTGTTTTGACTGTGCAGCAGCCACGGAAACAAAGCCTTCAATCAGATGGTCTTTGTTCCGAAGTTCGGACTTAAGTCGTTGGATATCGTCCTTTAACTGTGAGTACTGATGTTCGCAGTTCGTACACGCAGACATGGCTAGCTCCAGATGTTTACAAACAGTTTTAAGCTAGCAGCAGTCTTCCAGTGGCAGGCTTCAGTGATTACCACACTTTAAAAGTAATATCCAAACACCCAAAGGCTAAAAATGTTCATCTATGTTGAATAAATACTTAAAACAATAGGAGTACAGAGGATGCAGTTTCCACTGCGCTGCACTCTGTGCTCACACATCTGGACAATAACAACACATACGCACGAATGCTGTTTGTTGATTTTAGCTCAGCATTCAACTCTGTCATCCCCTCCAAGTTAAACACTAAACTCGGAGACCTGGGCTTCAACACCTCCCTCCGTCACTGGATAATGGACTTTCTGACCAACAGGCCCCAGTATGTTAGGTCAGGACACACCTGCTCCACCACCATCACACTCAACACAGGCGTACCACAGGGCTGTGTGCTGAGCCCATTCCTCTACTCCCTCTTCACCCACGACTGCAGACCTGTACATGGATCCAACACAATCATCAAGTCAGCGGACGATACGGCGGTGATTGGCCTCATCAGCAACAACGATGACACGGCCTACAGGGAGGAGGTACAGCATCTGGCCGCCTGGTGTGCTGACAACAACCTGCTCCTCAACACCAGCAAGACGAAGGAGCTCATCGTGGACTTCAGGAGAGAAAGAGGAAGCCCATTCACATCAACGGGATGGCTGTTGAACGTGTCTCCAGCTTCAAGTTCCTGGGGACCCACATCACAGAGGACCTCTCCTGGTCCACTAACACCTCCAGTCTGGTTAAGAAGGCTCATCAACGCCTCTTTTTCCTGAGGACACTGAAGAGACACCACCTGTCTTCAGCTGTACTGATGAACTTCTACCGCTGTGTGATCGAGAGCATCCTGACCAGCAGTGTCTCAGTCTGGTACGGAAACTGCTCTGTCACAGACCGTAAGGCGCTACAGCGGGTGGTAAAAACCGCCCAGCGCATCACAAGGTGTCCACTTCCTGCCATTGAGGATGTCCAAAGGAAACGCTGTCTGCGGCGACCTCACGGCATCCTTAAAGACTGCTCCCACCCTGCCCACAGACTGTTTACCCTCCTGCCCTCCGGTAGGCGCTTCAGAAGCCTTCGGACCAGAACCAGCAGACTGAGGAACAGCTTTTTCCCCAGAGCTGTCTCTCTACTGAACTCTACCCCCCGAACTCTGAACTCTGAACTCTGTCTCTCTCTCTCTCTCTCCCTCTCTCTCTCCGCCCCCTGCTGACCCCCCCCCCCCTTTCCCCTGCACATCACCTCACACCCATCATCCCCCCACCACTCCTCCTGGTCACACACACACATCTCTCATCCACCTGTATTATTGTATTATAGTATGTTCATATGTCCATATTCTTTATATTATCTGTAAACTAGTATAGCATGCTCACTGCACCTTAATCTGTATATTATAATCCTAAGAATACACTTATATTTATAGCATTTATTTATATTTATAGCATCCCATTAATCCAGCCATCCATATATACCTAATAATTCACTTTTTTTAGTCTACATCTGTAAATTTTGTAATTACTGTACATAGCACAGACACAGCACTTTCTGCTTATTTGCACTTCTGGTGAGATGCCAAACCTCATTTTGTTAATCTATACTTGTATATGTGTAATGACAATAAAGTTGAATCTCATCTCATCTCTTTTAATGAGAAAATTCACAATATTCACCAGCACTTATGTCCAAACCCACTGCTTATCTCCCCTCCTGAATCTCTCCCGTACTGTCAGTCGCTTTCCTGTTTTCAATTCCCTGATCCCTCTGAAATCTCTGACCTCATCCAAAAATCCAAGCTCTCCACTTGTCAGCTTGATCCCCTGCCCACAACCTTGGTCAGATCTTGCCTCTCTTCTCTGATTCCCCTCATATCTGCCATCATTCACGCCTCCCTCACCACTGGAATTGTTCCTTCATTATTCAAAACTGCAGCTGTCACTCCTATATTGAAAAAACCTGGTTCAGATCCTAACAACTTCAATAACCTCCGCCCCATTTCTAACTTACCTTTCATCTCCAAAATTCTGGAAAAAATTGTCGCCACCCAGCTACAGTTTCACTTAAATCAAAATAGCCTCTATGAGCCCTTCCAGTCCAGTTTCCGCCCCCGTCACAGTACAGAAACTGCTCTACTAAAAATCACCAACAATCTCCTCATTGCTTCTGACTCCGGCTTACTTTCCATCCTCATCCTTCTTGACCTGAGTGCAGCCTTTGACACTATCTCACACCCCATCCTCCTCAGTAGACTCTCCTCCATTGGCATCACTCACACCCCCCTTACCTGGTTCCACTCTTATCTCTCAGGCCGCACTCAGTTCATACAGCTTAAATCCTTCAAATCCGAGCCTTCCCCAGTCACTACAGGTGTGCCCCAGGGCTCTGTTCTCTTCATCACCTACCTTCTCCCCCTTGGCAGTATTTTCCGTAAATTCAATATACTTTTCCACTGCTTTGCGGATGACACCCAGCTCTACCTCTCCAGTAAACCAAACTCCACACTTCCACCCTCCTCCCTCACTTCTTGTTTATCTGAAATAAAATCCTGGTTCTCCTCAAACTTCCTTAAATTAAACAGTGATAAAACCAAGATCCTTCTCGTCGACACTAAATCCATATTATCCAAAGTTGGCAGTTTCTCCCTCACTATTGACAGCTCCTCAGTTTCCCCTTCCCCTCAGGTTAAGAGTCTGGGTGTCATCCTCGACAGCACACTATCATTCAAATCCCATATCAATAACCCAGTCTGCATACTTCCACTTACGAAACATCAACCGTCTCCGCCCCTCCCTCACCCCCCATACTGCCTCCATCCTTGTCCACAGCCTTGTCACCTTCCGTATTGATTATTGTAATTCTCTCCTCTTCGGCCTCCCTCATAAGTCCCTCCATAAGCTCCAACTGGTTCAAAACTCTGCTGCCCGTATTGTCACCAAAACCCCCTCTTACCATCACATCACCCCCATCCTACAGCAACTCCACGGGCTCCCGGTGAAGCAAAGAATCATCTTCAAACTACTCCTGTACACCTTCAAGGCCATCCACAACCTCGCCCCTCCATAACTGTCTGACCTCCTTCACATCGGCACTTCAGCCCGCTCCCTCAGATCCTCCTCATCCATCCACCTCACCGTGCCCTTTGCCCGCCTCAGCACCATGGGGGGGCAGAGCTTTCAGCTGCTCTGCTCCCCAGCTCTACAACTCTCTGCCACCTGACATTCGCAATATTGACTCTCTCCCCATCTTCAAATCCAGACTCAAAACCCATCTGTTCAAGATCGCCTACTCACTCTGACACTTTAAACTGCAATTCCACTGTCCACAATTCCATTTCTTTATTGTATGCTGTTTTTGTTATCCATCGCTGTTTTTAAAATGTTGATTGTTGTACAGTGTCCTTGTGTGTCCTGAAAGGCGCTTATAAAATAAAAATGTATTATTATATCCAGAATACGCCGAACATCTCAGCTCTAAACTCCGGCTCTGTGGGAGTTAATAACTTTGTCTCAACATTAAAGAACACACAATGTCACATATAAGACTTCAGGTAAGTACTCACTCTTTTCATTCACGCACAACCAACTTCTGAAGTGATTACTCTGCACACTGATGGCTCATCTGTCATCAACTGATGCACACTGCTCATTACTACATGATGTAATTCACTATATGACCAGCAGGTGACACCTCTCCCCTATTGAGCACAATATCATCACATTACAGTTTTTTCCAATTGCTAACACACTAAAATGACATGCATAGCACAATTATTTAAACTGACACACAGAGAGCAAAACCTCTTCTCAAGTCTCCAAAAGTCTAAACACATTTTCTGCTTTACACACATTTTGCAATTCAAAATGGCACTTTTTAAATGCACTGAACACGGTTCTCTGCATAAGACACAACAATCAGACATAAAGTCACATGTTTGCCATTTCAAAACACTGCCATTCAAAATGACACTACATGAGCTAATTGGTCAATGTATGTGCCACCTGGCCAAACACCTCAATGGTTAATTGTTATCACTTCAATCAGGAAGTAAGCACTCTGAAAAGACCACAAGTGAGCACCTTATTTTTACAACAACAACGGAAGAGGTTGTAGAGAGAGGAAGAGGGAGGGTGAGAATGAGAGGGGGAGGAAGAGTGAGAGGTAGGGGTAGAGCTGGTAGAGGAAGAGTGAGAGGTAGAGCTGGTAGAGGAAGAGTGAGAGGTAGGAGTAGAGCTGGTAGAGGAAGAGTGAGAGGTAGGAGTAGAGCTGGTAGAGGAAGAGTGAGAGGTAGGGGTAGAGCTGGTAGAGGAAGAGTGAGAGGTAGGGGTAGAGCTGGTAGAGGAAGAGTGAGAGGTAGAGCTGGTAGAGGTAGAGTGAGAGGTAGGAGTAGAGCTGGTAGAGGAAGAGTGAGAGGTAGAGCTGGTAGAGGAAGAGTGAGAGGTAGAGCTGGTAGAGGAAGAGTGAGAGGTAGGAGTAGAGCTGGTAGAGGAGTTCATGGCCAAAGAAGAAAACAACTTTCAAATGAAATCAGAGCAACTTTAGTTGATCATGTCATCATGGACTGACAATGTGAGAGGCTGGACAGAGAGTGCAGCCCAACTTGAGCCGTTTTACTGCACTGGTATATGTAGTGTAACCCAGGTTAATTAAATTGAATTAAATATTAGCCCTCTATTTTTTTTTCCTTTTGAGAGGGGAGTGACCTCAGTGAACCTCCATAACTTAAGAATTCAATTCAATTCAATTCAATTTATTTTGTATAGCGTCAACTCATAACAAGTGTTATCTCAAGACACTTTACAAAAAGCAGGTAAAAGACCTTACTCATTGTTATGTTACAAAAAGCAGGTAAAAGACCTTACTCATTGTTATGTTACAAAAAGCAGGTAAAAGACCTTACTCATTGTTATGTTACAAAAACCAGGTAAAAAACCTTACTCATTGTTATGTTACAAAGATCCGGCCTATCCATCATGAGCACTTTAGCAAAGCAGCAAAAGTTACAGTGGTAAGAAAAAACATTCATTTTATTTTGTATTTATTTACTTCCCTATTTTATTTTTCTAAAACATTCCATAATCTCACCTGAGATTATGGAATCTTCAACCAATCAGAACTCCTCCCACTTATCATAAACATCCGGTTCACGAGGTCACTTCCCCTCACCTCATCTCATGGCATGTTGCAGAGGCAGAATTGTTTGGTTGCCCAAGACGGGACAACGAGTTTATGATTTACACAGCGGTCAGGTTTTTTGTGTATGAACCTTACAGCGTGGAGATGGCGAGCTAAAATCTACCAGATCTACTCTGCCTACAAGTTGGTAGGATCTAAAAAGACATTCGAACACGGATCGAAAGACATTGATTTTTTTTTGGATGGACCCAAGAAGGGTTTTTTGATTAAGAGGATATTTATGTTGGTTGTTTGAACTTATTGTTTTGTTATATTGGAAGTATTTTTTTATGTGAAATACAATAATTATTATTTAAATTTACCTGTGTTTGGATTTTGTTGGTATTCACATTTGAGCTCCGAGAGACCTACCTTATTTCTTCCTAATTTAAATTTGACTTAAATGCACAATTAGCCCACATGCTACAGTAGCACTGACTTGTTTGGTGAAAAATAAAAAAATAAATGTTTCAACAGCATGTGTGTGTATCTGCAAATATTTCTGTGCATGTGAACAATCTGAAGAATTGTCTACACTTCAAACTATTTTAGTATTATGGCAAAGCATACTAAAGATGAGAGTGCTTTTCATTATGCCCAACAGTGTGTAGTTGGTTAGACAAAAATCTGGTAATATGAATGAAGTGTGTGCCATTTGGTGCAAAAGTTTGATTTTGATAATGCTATATGTAGTTTTGGTTGCAGTGCTTCATTTTTCAGGATATGTGAGGTATTTTGCAGTTTGTGGTTTTGTGAATTGTGTATTTTGATAAAACCAGCCTAGTTTGCAAAATTGTGTTTTAGCAATTGGAAAAAAACTCTATACTAGAGAAAGATGTTTTTAAGTCTCTGTGTGTTTAGTTTATTATAAGAGAGAAAGATGTTTTTAAGTCTCTGTGTGTTTAGTTTATTATAAGAGAGAAAGATGTTTTTAAGTCTCTGTGTTTAGTTTATTATAAGAGAGAAAGATGTTTTTAAGTCTCTGTGTGTTTAGTTTATTATAAGAGAGAAAGATGTTTTTAAGTCTCTGTGTGTTTAGTTTATTATAAGAGAGAAAGGTGTTTGTAAGTCTCTCTGTGTTTTCTTCTCAGGACGTTGTAGTCTTTAGCTGTGAGCTTTGTTCAGGTTAAGTTTTGTTTCTGTCCTTTTTATTTCAGACAAGTTGTGTTAAGTTGCTTCTGCTGTAAACACCCCATTTCCTGATATGGATGTTTCACATTAAAAGCACTACAACTTCAGATAGGCCGGGGACTTTTATTTTGAAGAACTTGTCGGAAGTACAAAGTGTTTATCACACAGCTTTAGCAGAGGTGATTCTCGATGACGCTGTGTCGGGACTCTACTGTGTTTACAGCCGCTCACTTTATCCTGAGTCACCGCCACAGCCCCCTTCTTTTAGTTATCCTGGACTTAAGACAGCGAGGCATCAGTTTAAACACACCTTTACCTGTGATGAAGATGCTAACCTGAGCTGCGGTCGGTTAAAGAGACACCGAGTCAAGTCGTTTCAGCCTGCAGCGGAGCACTGTGGTCTGAGCCTGCAGGACCAGCTGACTCTGCTCATAAAGTCAGCAAGACCAGGACCGGGACTCAATTGATGTTGTTTTCTGTCACAAATCCCTCTGTTAGCCTACGTTACTTTCATTACACACCACCGTGTGTGTTTAGGTAAAACAAACTCACTCAACGCTGCTCAAAACAAACCTCTCAGAAACACTTCAGCATGTGCACAGTGATATAGAAGCTGTGAGCAGATGGGAGCTGTATGCCCAACACTCTGCAGAAACTATGAGAAACTTTAACAGTTTTAATAACCTGATGGTTTAAATGTGCTGCACAACGCGATCGTACTGTGGAGCCGTCTGAATGACACATTTGTGGTACCACTGGAAAGCTGGGAATTTGTACTTTCTCCCACTTTTTACATTTTTATTTTAGCGTGGAAGTTAGTTTTTACAGGTTAAGACGAAGCGGCGTGCGGGCGTAGGGTCAACACGTCATTGGTCACGACAATGCTAGAGACGACTGTCACGTTTGTCTGGAACTAAAACAGTACCATATTATTAATCTTTTTATCATTTTGGCTAAATTTCATATCCATAAAAGTAAATTTGCAAACAGAAAACCTATTTTCAAACATTATTTGAATGAGCTGCAGCAGTACATGAAAACCATCCAGCACTCTGAGAACCCCAAGGCCCTGAAGACTCTTGAATATTGTATTTATTTTAATTGTGTAAACTGATGACCCTTCCATTTCTACCCTTCCCTATGTTTTTACTTGTCTTAGTCTTTGTCAACCCCTGGCATGTTCCTTTGTTCCTTAATCTAACTTTGTAACATTGTCTGTGTTTACAATGAAGTTGTTAAAAAAAGAAAAGAAAAAGACTGTCACGTTTGTCTGCTCAGTCAGCTGATCCATGACACTCCCCCCCCAGAGAAATGAGACTGTTCTCTGTGTTCCTGCTCTGAAGAAGCTCCGCCCCCTCACCTGATTCACCTGAAACAAACCAGGAAACAGGCTGTTATTCTGCCTCACCCTGAAGAGACACACACACGCTGACAGACGGACCGACCTGCAGACACAAACCAGCACGACTTCCACTGAGAGAGGACAGGAGGAGGAGGAGGGGATACTGGGAGTACTTGTTATACTGGGAATACTGGGAATACAAACACTTCAACCTGCTGCTGAATCCACAAACTGAACGAGAGTTTCAAAGTGAAAGTAACTCTCAGGGACGGGGAGTGGCTTCCTGTTTTTTTCTGCTGCGTGTTTTGACTCTGAGATAAAATGGCGTCCAAGTTTGAAGAAGATCTGAGCTGTCCGATCTGCCTCGACATCTTTAAAGATCCAGTGATGCTGTCCTGCAGCCACAGCTTCTGTAGAGAGTGTGTGAAGAACTGCTGGAAGGAGAAGGAGAACCAGGAGTGTCCGGTTTGTAAGAGGAGACACTCAAGGGAATGGTTACCTCCTGCCTTTGCTTTAAAGAACCTGTGTGAGCGTTTTGTGCAGGAGAGAGATCAGAGAGCTTCAGAGGATCTCTGCAGTCTGCACTCTGAGAAACTCAAACTCTTCTGTCTGGACCATCAGGAGCCGGTGTGTCTCGTCTGCATTACTTCAGAAAAACACAGCAAACACACAATCAGACCCATCGATGAAGCTGCTGGACAACACAAGAAGAAACTTCAGGAAACTCTGGAGCCGGTAAAGAAGAAGTTAAATGTTTTTAAAGAAGTTAAAATGAAGTTTGATCAAACAGCAGAACACATTCAGGTCCAGGCCCGACACACAGAGAGGCAGATTAAGGAGCAGTTTAAGAAGCTTCACCAGTTTCTAGAAGAGGAAGAGGAGGCCAGGCTGTGTGCACTGAGGGAGGAAGAGGAGCAGAAGAGTCAGAGGATGAAGGAGGAGATGGAGGCTCTGAGCAGAGAGATAGCAGCTCTTTCACACACAGTCAGAGACACAGAGGACGAGCTGAGAGCTGAAGACGTCTCATTCCTGAAAAACTACAAGGCTGCAGTGGAAAGAGTCCAGCAGCGCCCCCTGCTGGAGGATCCACAGCTGCCCTCAGGAGCTCTGATAGACCAGGCCAAACACCTGGGCAACCTGAGCTTCAACATCTGGAACAAGATGAAGGACATGGTCTCCTACAGTCCGGTCATTCTGGACCCAATCACTACTCATCCAGAACTCATCCTGTCTGAAGATCTGACCTGTGTGAGAGGAGGAGAGAGACAGCAGCTTCCTAATAATCCAGAGAGGATTTATTATTACAGGTCTGTCCTGGGCTCTGAGGGCTTTAACTCAGGGACTCACAGCTGGGACGTCCAGGTTGGAGACAATACACGCTGGTTACTGGGTGTGTTAGCAGAGTCTGTAGAGAGGAAGGGAGACATATGGTCTGAATGTTGGTCAATATGGTTCTATGATGGTAAATACGCAGCACACTCCCCATCACATCCATTCTCTGTTCTCTCAGTGAAGAAGAATCCTCAGAGGATCAGAGTGAATCTGGACTGTAACAGAGGAGAGCTGTCGTTCTCTGATCCTGATACTAACACACACATACACACATACACACACATACACACACACACACACATACACACACACACACACACTGAGAGGATGTTTCCATACATTAACACTGAGGATAAACTCCCACTGAAGATTTTACCAGAGAAGATCTAAGATGATGACGATGATGATGATGATGATGATGATGATGATGAAGATGAAGATGTGATGAAGATGTGATGATGATGGTGATGATGATGATGATGATGATGAAGATGATGATGATGATGATGATGTGATGATGATGATGTGATGATGATGATGATGTTGATGAAGATGTTGATGATGATGATGATGATGATGATGAAGATGTGATGATGAAGATATGATGATGATGTGATGATGAAGATGTGATGATGATGGTGATGATGATGATGATGGTGATGATGATGTGATGAAGATGATGATGATGATGAAGATGATGATGATGATGATGATGTGATGATGATGATGTGATGATGTTGATGAAGATGTTGATGATGATGATGATGATGATGATGAAGATGTGATGATGATAATGATGATGAAGATGTGATGATGAAGATGTGATGATGATGGTGATGATGATGATGATGGTGATGATGATGTGATGAAGATTATGATGATGATGAAGATGATGATGATGATGGTGATGTGATGATGAAGATGTGATGATGATGATGATGATGGTGATGTGATGATGATGTGATGATGTGATGATGAAGATGTGATGATGAAGATGTGATGATGATGATGATGAAGATGTGATGATGAAGATGTGATGATGATGATGATGAAGATGTGATGATGATGATGATGTGATGATGATGATGATGAAGATGTGATGATGATGAAGATGATGATGATGATGTGATGATGATGATGATGATGATGTGTTGATGATGATGATGATGAAGATGATGATGATGTGATGATGAAGATGTGATGATGATGAAGATGATGATGTGATGATGATGATGATGTGATGATGATGATGATGAAGATGTGATGATGATGAAGATGATGATGATGATGTGATGATGATGATGATGATGATGTGTTGATGATGATGATGATGAAGATGATGATGATGTGATGATGAAGATGTGATGATGATGTGATGATGATGAAGATGTGATGATGATGTGATGATGATGAAGATGTGATGATGATGTGATGATGATGATGATGATGATGATGATGATGACGATGATGATGATGATGATGATGATGATGATGTTCTGAATCTTCGTCTTTGTTTATTTTATAATTGTTTTGACTGCGTTGTCATGGTGATTTTGTTCATTATAACTTTGTGTATTATTCGACAGCAGGTAAAATCTCGATCCTGATTGGTCGGTTTGTTGGAGTGTCTTTAAATATAATCTGCTCAGCGTGTTAACTGGTTAACTGTCGTCTCTTTTTCACTTGAACTCTGAGGAGTCCCTGAAGGCATCATCGTCTGTATCTCTGTGTGCTGGAGTTATTACCCTGCAGGGAGAGATTATAATCTGCACACGGTGATCTGAAATCACTCCACAGTTGTTGAGAGATCAGAAAGAGTTATGCAATTGTTGAATTTGTTTTTATCGTATATGTTCTTTTTCTTTTATTATCACTTAATCTTTTTATCATTTCATTCATATGTCATATAGTCGCTACGACTTTCTTTCTTTTTTTCTATTTTTAATTGCACAGTTTAAGTTTGATTCATCTAGAGGGATTCTTTAAATCTTTTTTTCAGGTTAATATATATGTATGGGGGGGGGCGTTGGTTTTGTGGTTAATTTGTAACAAATGTTTCATGTCATGTACGTCTTTGTAACCTGATACTGGATACTTTGAATTTCCCTCGGGATCAGTAAAGTTTCTACACTTGATCTGAATCCCTCTTTCTATCTGCTGTTGTGTTTTATTGATCTTGTAAATGTCATCATGGAGGAGTGTCTCTCCTGAGAGGAGGAGTTTGTCTCTGTCAGTAATTATAAAGTTATTCTGATTCATTCAGGTGTTTCTTTAACTCCAGTCTAAAGCTGTGACGTCTGAAAGTTTCAGATCAAGACGATCGGTGTTGTCTCCGACTCGTCCGTCAGGTCGGACAGGAAGAAGAAAAAGTCCTGAAGGGGGAAGTTTGACTTGATGTGTTCAAAGATTAAATTATAGAACGTGATGCTCCTGACTCCACCTTTAAGGTTTATTTAACGTGCTGCATTAAGACGTTATTTAAAGTCAGGGTTGGTCATTTCCTCCAGATACACTTCTTCAGATTCTGGTGTAAATTGTCTTTAGGTCCTGACAGAAATTAATAACTCATGTTCTCTGAAAAAGGAACAAAGAAAATCCATCATCTGTATCAGTTTGTAAGTCTGTAAAAACTTTGACCAATGTCTGCCACGAGGTACCAATCTGATGAACCAATCAGACGCCTCCCTGTCTCCCTGCTCGCTCTCTACCTCTTGCGTGCTCTAGCTCACACTCAAAGAGCGTCACCGATGACTTTAGGAGTTTAAACTGTGAGTTTACTGACCGCTGAATGAGACATGAGACGACGTAGTTTCTACACAATGACAGAGATGAGCTGAGGTCCACTTCTGGAGGGACGGCGCTCGTGTATGTAAGTGAGGGGGCGTGGCTTTAGAGGGAGCACAGAGGGGAGGGGGCTGTCACTGATTGGACCTTTAAATTCAGTCCAACATCTTCTTTCACCTCTTTAAATTCTAAATGTTAAAATAAAATCCATCACTCCTCTGAGCTGTAATTATGTTTTAATCATCACACTATAAATTACAGTAAAGTATGTACACGTTACCGAGGCACAAGAAGTCTGAGATGAAAAACAAAGAAAACAGACGTGAAGTGTTTCAAACCGTTTCATAAAGTGATCACATGTTTGTTCACTTCCAGCTTGAAGGAGGTTTTTTTTTTTCATCTGCACATTCTGGCTTTTATTTCCACTCATTCATGAATCTGTGAGGCAGGAAAAAGTAGGTCAACACATATGAAAGCATGCCGTCGCCCTCTGCTGGCCAAACTGCAAAATGCAAGAAAAGAAGAAGAAGGTGTTTTTCCTCATGTAGGCAGACTGGATCTTAAAGGGTCAGTACACAAGCTTTTCTTCTCCACATAATCAGAACTTTTGAGCACCTTTAAGGTCGAGCCTGGAGCGTCCGTCTCGTCTTTTACAATCTACATTTTGGATGTTTATCGCTGAAAAGGCGACACCTGGAGGAACTTTTTTTCTGCAATGTTTGACAGGTAATATTGGGGAAAAAGTGGCGTTCACAAACTGCAGATAACCTGAACATCGTTAGCACCTTTAAAGGAAGAATGATCGACATGTTTCACATAAATAAATCATGAAGTCTGTCCTGTGTAAATGTGTCTCTGAGTCATGACTGTCTACAATGAGGGAGAAGCTCGAGTCCCGCTGGCTGTGTTGTTGTCAGAGCCGTGTTTACATGGACGGGACGGCCAGCTCCTCCCCTTGTGTATAAAAGCTGTTTTAGTCAAGAACTAGAGAGAAGAAGAAGAACATACTCACTGATTATTTGGATGTTAGTAAGAGTTTTTAGATCACGCTCATTCTGTGTCAGTTTACATGAAATGTGAAGCTACGAGCTAACTAAAGAGCGCTAACATTAGCATGCTAACACAACAATGTGAAGCTACGAGCTAACTAAAGAGCGCTAACATTAGCATGCTAACACAACAATGCAGGACACAGGTGACTGCAGCTCGAGATAAGGACCATTTTAATTATGGTGCGTTCTTAATCAACAACTCCTTCCTGTGAGCGTGAGGGGACGGGGGGGTTGGAGGTGTGTCTCTGGAGGAGGCGTGGCCTAACAGCAGTTTGCTTTGGTTTAATTCTGGAGCTCATGGGCAACATCTACTGGATCAAAAAAAGTTGCAGATTCTTCCTTTAAGGTCAACCACACAGCTTCTGTTTCGTCTTTTACAAACCACAACATTTCTATGTGTTTTATTTAAAAGGCGAGCGCTCTAAAGTTATGGATATAACCACAACGGGAAAGTGACGCTTTAATCTGCAGCTCTTCACATTCACATGAAATTACTCAACATGTCAGTCAGTAAAATAAGGTCGACAGGGGACGTTTTTATGAGTTGCTTTTTAAAGTTCTTTGCAGAGATGTGTTATAAAATGACATCGAAGGCCCCGTGTCCACCTGGTGTTTTTTTTTTTTTCTGAGCGCCAGCGTCTGAGATCGTTCTCAGGAGAAAGCAGCCGCCTTGAGAAAAATCAAACGCCAGCGTCTTTTTTCTGAGCGCTCCACCCGCTCCATCCGTCAAATTGAAAATCACTCAACTTTTCAGGAAGGCGCTGTTGAAGTCACCGGCGCTCTTTTCCAAACAGTAAGTGGCCTCTCCTGTAGTCCACCGACACACGAGACGGCGGAGGTAACGGGCACGCACAATCACGTGAAACTCAAATGAGGTCTCACCCGATCAACGCGGCTCCTTTGAAATCTGAATGAATGAGGTGATGTCCCAGTGTGCGTGATTATTACTCGTCCATATTGTGGCGTGCGGCGTCTATGCTTGGTATTCCTTCAGGATCTGGCCGGCGATCACCAGCCTCTGGATCTCACTCGTGCCCTCGTAGATCTCTGTGATGCGAGCGTCGCGGTAGTGCCTCTCAGCGGGCATGTCTGACACGTAGCCCATCCCACCCAGAACCTGGATCGCCTGATGTAAAAGTGCAAAACACACCAAAAGTGAAAAACGTCCCGTCTCTTTCTGCACGCTTAACCGTCTGCGTGGTCGATTCTTCTTACCTGATGAGAGCAGAATGTGGCGGCTTCTGACGCGGCGAGTTTGGCCATGGCTGCTTCCTGCAGGAAAACACAAAAGAGGGTTCATGTCTGTTAAACTGGAGAAAAAAGACCAAGAGTAGAAAACTGTCTTTGGGTATCACATTTTGTGTTGCTTTCCCTTTAATTCTGTGTTTTATTAGTGCTTAGTGCTCATTGGTCCAGGAGCAATCCATCATAGCAGTCTCCAGTTATATTGTGTTTAGCGTTAGCTCCTCCCTCTTTTATAATGGCTTCTCAGTGGAATCGTTCTTTCTGGCCTTTCTCCTGGACCAAGTTAGATGTATAGACTGGTTACAAGTTTCCAGAGTGGTATTGTTTGCATCCTCGTGGTTCCTTTGTGTGCGTCTCCCTGACAAGAAGTTAAGTTTTATCTATTTGTGTGTATTTAGGCAAGGCAAGTTTATTTATGTCGCACATTTCAACAACAAGGCAATTCAAAGTGCTTCACACAAGACATCAAAAGCATCATGACAGAGGAAAGAAAATAAATATTAAAATAGAACATTAAAAAATTAAATTAATCAAATTAAAGCAGCGGGACCTGATAAGTGTAGCGGTTTTGTGCAAAAAAAACTTTGCAGCTGAGTTGGCTCCAGTATGGCAACCAATTTTTCAGTCTTCAGTTGCCACACGAGGTCCCTATGTCATGGAAAACTTTGTACAACCTTTACCTAAGATTCCATGTCCAATGGATCATAAAGACTTCAGACCAATAGCTCTTACCTCAGTGATCATGAAATCTCTAGAAAGAATACTGCTCAAACATCTTGTTAGCAAAACAAATCACACACTTGATCCATACCAATTTGCTTATAAGCAAGGATGTGGAACAGAGGATGCTGTTGCCACTCTGGTCCATATCATCACCAAACATTTAGATAAGCCAAATACATTTGAAGAGCCCTCTTTCTAGACTTTTCATCAGCATTTAACACAATAAAAGCAGACATCTTAGTATCAAAAATGATTCAACACAAACTTAACCCCTACTTGACTCTTTGGTATGCTTCTTTTCTCACTAACAGAATCCAGTTTGTGAAGGTGAATAACACCCTTTCATCTGCTATCACAACTAATGTTGGCGCTCCCCAGGGTTGTGTGAGCTCAGCTGTGCTTTTCACTTTTTATACAGATGACTGTCGGTCTGATACACAAAATCAGTACACTCTGAAGTACTCTGACGATACAGCTCTGATTTCTCTGATTTCTCTGATTTTCAACCTGAACCGTGCCATAAAGGTTGCAAAGCGTGCTCACAGTCAGAAAGTGCAGGACTTCTTCGAGGACCCCACGAACACCAGACGAATGTGGCAGGGCATACAAGTCATCACAGACTACAAAGCTACTCCTCCCCCCTGTGACAACAACATCAGCTTTCTCAACGACCTCAACAACTACTTTGCAAGGTTTGAGGCACTCAACACCACTCCAGCGAGGAAATGTATTCCTCGCTCCGATGAGCAGCCAATCAGCCTGGACGCAGCTGATGTCCGGAGAACCCTGAGGAGAGTGAACACCCGGAAAGCAGCGGGCCCTGACGACATACCGGGACGGGTACTTAAGGAATGTGCTGACCAGCTGACTGGGGTTCTCACAGACATCTTCAACACCTCGCTGATCCAGGCTGTGATACCTTCATGTTTAAAGACTGCTACAATTATACCAGTGCCTAAAAAATCCACAATCTCCTCGCTCAATGATTACCGCCCTGTAGCACTAACCCCCATCATGATGAAGTGCTTTGAGAGGCTGGTAAAGGACCACATTGTCTCCAGACTTCCCTCCACATTCGACCCGTACCAGTTTGCTTACCGCCCAAACCGCTCCACAGAGGATGCCATCTCCTCTGCACTCCACCTGGGCTTACAACATCTGGAAGAGAAGGACACACATGTGCGGATGTTGTTTCTGGACTTCAGCTCAGCGTTCAATACAATCATCCCGCAGCATCTGGTGAGCAAACTGGCCCCCCTTGGTTTCAGCACCCCCCTATGTAACTGGCTGCTTGACTTCCTCACAAACAGACCCCAGTCTGTGCGGGTGGGCAACAACACCTCCAGTGTCATCTCCCTGAGCACCGGCTCCCCTCAGGGCTGCGTCCTGAGTCCGCTGCTGTTCACCCTGATGACCCATGACTGCTGCGCCAGGTCCACTACTAACCACATCGTGAAGTTTGCAGACGACACAACAGTAGTGGGCCTCATCCGTGACAACAACGACATGGACTACAGAGAGGAGGTGAAACATCTGGTTGACTGGTGCAGAACCAACAACCTGACCCTGAACGTCGATAAAACCAAAGAGATCATCGTCGACTTCAGGAGGCGCCTGCCCAGCCACACACCACTCCTCATCAATGGCACAGCAGTAGAGAGAGTTAGCAGCACAAAGTTCCTGGGGGTGCAGATAACAGACACTCTGACCTGGTCCCTTCACACCGGAGCTCTTGTGAAAAAAGCGCAGCAGCGCATGCACTTTCTCCCAGTCGGATGAAGAGAGCACACCTCCCTCCTCCTATTCTCACCACCTTCTACAGAGGCACTATAGAGAGCATCATAACAAACTGCATCTCTGTCTGGTCCGGAGCCTGCAGTGCCTCCGACTGGAAGTCCCTGCAGAGAGTGGTGAGGACGGCGGAAAAGATCATTAAGACTCCACTTCCTCCCATCCAGGAGATCGCAAAGATCCGCTGTCTGACCAGGGCTCAGAAAATCAGCAGAGACACCTCCCACCTCCACCAAGGACTGTTTTCACTGCTGGACTCTGGAAAGAGGTTCCGCAGCCTCCGAAGCAGAACTTCCAGGTTCTGTAACAGCTTCTTCCCACAGGCCATAAGACTTTTGAACAGGAAAAAAGAATCCCTCCATTCCCCCTCAAACCCCCACACAGGACTACCTCACTGGACTGTAAAACACAATATAACGTGCAATATATTTATCTGTATAGTATTTTTACTCATAGTTTTTCTTTTTATATCTATTTATATCTGCACCTTATTTTTATTTTTATATGTAAATACAACGAAATTTCGTTCTTATCTGCACTGTAAAGTACAAGTTTGAATGACAATAAAGAAAGTCTAAGTCTAAGTCTAAGTAACTCTAACAACCCTGGACTGCACCAACATGCTGTGAACAAAATGGTTATGTGGAGTGATAAACACGCTCTAGAGATCAAGGCAAAGAAAACAGAGGAAATTGTATTTGGTTCACTGTCTGATGCTCATAAAGCTCCTATTCTCATTCATGATGAAAAAATCAAGCAAGTGTCATCTTATAAATATCTGGGTATAATGATCGACCATCTGTTGTCCTGGGAAGATCACATCGACTACATCTGTAAAAAGACAAAACAAAGAATGTATTTCCTCCGCCGTCTGAGATCTTTTGGGGCGAGTCGACAGATTCTTCTTTTGTTCGTTACCTCTGTGATTCTAAGTGTCCTACAGTCCTGTAACACCTCATGGTATATGTGTCTGTCCACCACTCTGAAGTCTAAACTGCTCCAGCAGGTGAACATCTGCTCTAAGATTGTAGGCCAACCCATGCAAAGACTCTATGAATCGGCCTACAACAAAAGCATTTCAAGACTGGCTAACTGCATCGCCTCTGACCCTGACCACGCCCTGAACACGGAGTATGAACTGTTACCATCAAACCGGAGATACAGGGTCCCACGTTTTGATAAGGTCAGACTGAAACACTCTTTTGTTCATCAATCAATCCTAAAATTTAATGTGGAGCTGAATCCTCAACCAAAGCACGTTTAGGGCCTCTGGGCATTTGCTTGCCGTTTGAGTGTTGTTTCAAATGTTTGTATCTTGAGTGTTGTGTTGTGTTTGAGTGTTGTTTCAAATGTTTGTATCTTGAGTGTTGTGTTGTGTTTGAGTGTTGTTTCAAATGTTTGTATCTTGAGTGTTGTGTTGTGTTTGAGTGTTGTTTCAAATGTTTGTATCTTGAGTGTTGTGTTGTGTTTGAGTGTTGTTTCAAATGTTTATATCTTGAGTGTTGTGTTGTGTTTGAGTGTTGTTTCAAATGTTTGTATCTTGAGTGTTGTGTTGTGTTTGAGTGTTGTTTCAAATGTTTGTATCTTGAGTGTTGTGTTGTGTTTGAGTGTTGTGTCAAATGTTTGTATCTTTGTTTCCTGTCTTAAATGTTGTGCCGCAAACGGAGCCGCTATGACGCAAGGCAAATTTCAGACTACGTCTGACAATAGAGTATTATCTATCTATCTATCTATCTATAACAAGAATAAAAGAGGAGCGATAATCATAACTAAAAGAGAAATATGACAGTATGCCACCAATGAACTTTTTTGTTGACATTCATTGAGCTAATTGTAGTTTACTTCATGTTCAAATCTAATCTGACTTTGCAATAGGCTGAAAGGAGAGCACCTGAATTTGTTTTGCTTCAAAGTCAAATAAATAGTTTTAAAATAAATAAAAAAATAACTCTAAGTAAACTCTCTCTCTAAATCCCTTGATGTTCTGTAAAATTTGCCTAAAATACTGAAAACATTTTAACGGCCCGGCCCGTCAGAACCGAACCGTGACCAAAAAACTGAGGTAAATATTGAACCGTGGGCTGACTGTATTGTAGCATCCCTAGTTTGTGTGTGTGTGTGTGTGTGTGTGTGTGTGTGTGTGCGTGTGTGTGTGTCTCTGTGTGTGTGGTGTGTCTGTGTGTGTGTGTGTGTGTGTGTGTGTGTGTGTGATGAAGGTAATAAAGTAAGTTGGGACACTAGTCTGTTGCTTTTGTATTGGGTCTTGTTGTGGTTTTAAATAGCAGAATATATACTTAAGGAACACAAATCTGAATGCTTCATCTTACCTCTATAATAACATACAAAACACTATACAGTAATGTAACAGGTTATAATATGTAAATAAATAAAGGTAAGCTACATGTCTCTTTAACCCAGTGGTTCCCAAACTTTTTTTGCCAGGCCCCCCCTTGAACATAAAAATGGCTTTGGGGGCCCCCCAGATGTTACTGAATACATTTTGTGTGTGTGTGTGTGTGTGTGTGTGTGTGTATACAAAAAATACTGACAATAACATCCTTTTTTAGTCAAATATCTGTATTTTTAGAATTTATCTGAGATTTGCCAAAACAGAAAAAGAATGGCAGCATCAACGTGTGAAGATTAAACTTAAACAAAAATATCATGCTAATTCTAAAGTAGCAATAAAGAGTATAACTGCAACATTCAACTGAACACTTTTTTAAGATGCAACAGTAATAATTGTTTTTAAAAATTTCTTGACTCTCTGCAAGTAAACAGCTCCTTCTGAAAAACTTAATGAAAATCTTCTTTCAAGCTCTATTCTCCCAGTCCTGAAAGAATTTCAGTGACTTGTGTGTGCTTGTTTTGTGCTACAGATCTTCTCCAGCCTGGGCTGCAGCTGTGAGACAGCCACTCTCAGTTCATTTTCAATGTCTAGCTTTGATCTGTATTTTGTCTTGATTGATGCAACTGCTGAAAAACCTATCTCACATAGGTAGGATGTGGCAAATGGGAAAGTGTGGCCAGAGCTCTCCTGCCAAGCAGTGGGTACTCCTTTCCTACTCCAATCCAAAATGCAGACAATGTCTTGGTCTTGAACTGCAGCCGCAGTGTTGAGTCTGAGGTGACATCGATGAACTGTTCCTCCTCTGCAGTGCTGAAGTCATCAGCTGGGGTTGCACTGAAAGAATCTCGGATCCAGTCATATTTTGCAGAATCTTGCAGCGGGAAATACCTTTGGAAGTGTGTTTGAAGGGCAGAGATGTGGCATTTTACACATGGGATCACTGTGTTCTGCAGCTTGTTCCCCTCAATAAATGATTTCAGGCTTTCAAATGAGTCTATATTCCCATCTGTAACTCGCTGCTCCCACAGCTACAGTTTTCTTGTGAAAGACGTAATTTTATCCGCCACCTGTGGGAGGTGTGTCTTGGTGCCCTGCATCTGCAGATTTAGTTCATTGAGTTTTTGAAATATGTCACTGAGATATGCAAGTTTCATGAGAAAGTTGTTGTTTTTAAACTTGTGGGCAAGTTCATTCCCCTCTTCCTCCGAGAAGATTCTGATCTCATCCCGCAGTTCAAACACCCTGGACAAAACCTTTCCACGTGACAGCCACCGGGACTCACTGTGGAACAATAAAGCAGTGTGACCAGAGCCCATCTCCTCGCACAGTGCAGAAAACATTCGGGCTTTGACAGGCCTAGTCTTTATGAAGTTTACCGTGGTAATAATATCTGTCATCACATCGTTAAGCTCAGGACTCAGCTGTTTAGAAGCGAGCGCTTCTCTGTGGATCATGCAGTGCGTCCACTGCACATCGGGGGAGACGCGCTTGATGAGCGCCTGCAGCCCTCCCCGTTTCCCTGCCATTGCCTGGGCCCCATCCGTGCAGATGCCCACACAGTCGTTCTATGTCAGATCGGCCTCTTTCAAGTAAGTGTCGATGATATTAAACAGCTCAGCTGCAGTAGCTCTATTCATCACACGTTTACAGAAAAGCAAATCCTCCCTCAGATCATCAGCGTCGATGAATCTGACATAAGTTATTAATAAGCAGTCCTTGTTGCTGTCGGTCGCTTCATCCACCTGCAGGGCAAAACGGTTGTCCCGTATCTTGTCATTAAGCTGCTCCTCGATGTCTTTTGACATGTCATAAATACGTCTTGCAATAGTATTGTTTGACAGAGGGATAGTTTTTAATTTACTGGCTGTTGCTTCATCAATCATAGTAGAGACCATATCAACAGCGGCGAGCAGTATTAATTCCTCCGCGATGGTGTGTGGCTTTTTACACTTAGCAACTCTATATGTTACTTTATATGACGCCAGTTGAGCATTTGACGGCAAAACGGCTGCTTTGGTAAAGGTGCTCTGCTGTGCATGACAGCTGAGAAGTTTCTTTTTGAAGAACTCAACAGGCTTGTGTGTGTGTGCGGGACGGGTTGTTTCTAGATGGCGTTTTAACTTGTTTGGCTTCATGCTGTCAGATGCTCATACTTTGAAGCACAACACACACTGTGGTCTCTCTTCGTTACCCACCGTTGTACAGGTGAAGCCGAGGGCGAGATATGACTCGTCATACTTTCTTGTCTTTGATTTTGATGTGCTATCTGATGAAGACTCATTGTCAGCTTTAAGTTTTGCTGGAGGTCCTCTCTCAATATTCGCCATGCTTGGCTAGTTGCGCTAACTGTAGTGCATTGTTTGGAAATTGGAACTTTTCTTCTTCGTCTTTTCCCCCCAAAATTTTCGCGCCCCCCCTGTTATGGCCCACTTTGGGAACCACTGCTTTAACCTAAAGTATTAAACACAGAAAGGCTATCGTACGCTTAACAGTCATACAATCATTCCCCTATAAAAATACTACCATGCTTTTTTTGTGAAGCACGGTAAAAATACTACCATGCTTTTATTGTGAAGCACGGTAAAAATACTACCATGCTTTTATTGTGAAGGACGGACATCAAACTTTCCTCCTCGTGCAGAGAGCAACACAGTTAGCAAACCTCGTAACTAACAGGCAACTAAAATAACACTAATATTAACACGGGAAAGAATTAGCACTAGGTAGGCTAAGCACAAACATGTAATGAATTTGACATGACTCTTCTTCAACTACTGTGTGGCTCCAACTAATCCGGGGGACAGTTAGGGATGTCGGGGGCCGTGGTGTCAGCTAATTAGCATATAGTGTTTTTTTTCAGCCAAGGGAGCTCAGCTCCACTATTGTAACTGCAGCCTACATCCCCCCTGATGCCGATGCAAAAGCTGCTATGAAGGAACTTTACACCGCTATCAGTAAACAACAGACTGCTCACCCGGAGGCTGCATTTATAGTTGCAGGTGATTTTAATCACTCAAACTTAAAGACAGTGCTCCCTAAATTTCACCAGCATGTTTCCTGCAATACAAGAGGAAACAAAACTCTGGACCATGTTTACACAAACATCGCAAGAGCCGACACCACGACCCCCCTCCCCCACCTGGGACAGTCAGACCACCTTTCTTTGTTCCTCATCCCCAAGTACTCCCCACTCATCCAACATGTGAAGCCATCAGTGACAACTATTAAAGTGTGGCCAGCGGGGACAGACTCTGTACTTCAGGACAAGTTCCATCACACAGACTGGAGTATGTTTGCTTCTCAGGCTACCTTGGGCTCTCACACAGACATTGACACCTACACTTCTTCTGTGCTGGACTATATCAATACCACCATCGACAGTGTTACAACATGGAAGCAGATCACCACGTACCCAAATCAGAAGCCATGGATGAACAAGGAGGTGCGTCTCCTGCTGAAGGCCCGCAACACCGCCTTCAGATCAGATGATGCAATAGCCTACAGCGTATCCAGGGCAAACCTGAGGAGGGGCATCATCAAGGCCAAGCACTGCTACAATCTGAAGGTTGAGGAACACTTCTCCAACTCCGACCCCAGACGCATGTGGCAGGGCATCCAGGCCATCAGTGACTATAAACCCAGAAACTCCACCCCGATAACCACAGATGTCTCCTTCCTGAACGAGCTAAATCACTTTTATGCTCGTTTCGATAGAGACAACAGGGAGACGCAGGCCACGACCAGACCTCCTGCAGACAACCAGCCCCTCTCACTCACCTCCACAGACGTCCACGCTGCACTGAGCCAGATCAACGCTCGAAAGGCTGCTGGTCCAGACGGCACCCCCGGGCGCGTGCTTAGAGCATGTGTGGAGCAGCTCACTGGGGTTTTTACGGACATCTTCAACCTGTCCCTCGCCCAAGCAGCTGTGCCAGCATGCTTCAAAGCCACCTCCATTGTCCCAGTGCCGAAACACTCCAGCCCGACAAACCTGAATGACTACCGCCCTGTAGCACTCACACCCATCATAATGAAGTGCTTTGAGCGACTGGTCCTAGCACACCTGAAAAACTGCCTCCCACCCACACTGGACCCATACCAGTTTGCCTACCGCAGCAATAGGAGTACAGAGGATGCAGTTTCCACTGCGCTGCACTCTGTGCTCACACATCTGGACAATAACAACACATACGCACGAATGCTGTTTGTTGATTTTAGCTCAGCATTCAACTCTGTCATCCCCTCCAAGTTAAACACTAAACTCGGAGACCTGGCCTTCAACACCTCCCTCCGTCACTGGATAATGGACTTTCTGACCAACAGACCCCAGTATGTTAGGTCAGGACACACCTGCTCCACCACCATCACACTCAACACAGGCGTACCACAGGGCTGTGTGCTGAGCCCATTCCTCTACTCCCTCTTCACCCACGACTGCAGACCTGTACATGGATCCAACACAATCATCAAGTTTGCGGACGATACGGCGGTGATTGGCCTCATCAGCAACAACGATGACACAGCCTACAGGGAGGAGGTACAGCATCTGGCCTCCTGGTGTGCTGACAACAACCTGCTCCTCAACACCAGCAAGACGAAGGAGCTCATCGTGGACTTCAGGAGAGAAAGAGGAAGCACGCGCAACCCCATTCACATCAACGGGATGGCTGTTGAACGTGTCTCCAGCTTCAAGTTCCTGGGGACCCACATCACAGAGGACCTCTCCTGGTCCACTAACACCTCCAGTCTGTTTAAGAAGGCTCATCAACGCTTCTTTTTCCTGAGGACACTGAAGAGACACCACCTGTCTTCAGCTGTACTGATGAACTTCTACCGCTGTGTGATCGAGAGCATCCTGACCAGCAGTGTCTCAGTCTGGTACGGAAACTGCTCTGCCACAGACCGTAAGGCGCTACAGCGGGTGGTAAAAACCGCCCAGCGCATCACAAGGTGTCCACTTCCTGCCATTGAGGATGTCCAAAGGAAACACTGTCTGCGGCGAGCTCACGGCATCCTTAAAGACTCTTCCCACCCTGCCCACAGACTGTTTAGCCTCCTCCCCTCCGGTAGGCGCTTCAGAAGCCTCCGGACCAGAACCAGCAGACTGAGGAACAGCTTTTTCCCCAGAGCTGTCTCTCTACTGAACTCTAACCCCCGAACTCTGAACTCTGTCTCTCTCTCTCTATCCCTCTCTCTCTCCGCCCCCTGCTGACCCCCCCCTTTCCCCTGCATATCACCTCACACCCATCATCCCCCCACCACTCCTCCTGGTCACACACACACATCTCTCATCCACCTGTATTATTGTATTATAGTATGTTCATATGTCCATATTCTTTATATTATCTGTAAACTAGTATAGCATGCTCACTGCACCTTAATCTGTATATTATTAGTATAGCATGCTCACTGCACCTTAATCTGTATATTATAATCCTAAGAATACACTTATATTTATAGCATTTATTTATATTTATAGCATCCCATTAATCCAGCCATACATATATACCTAATAATTCACTTTTTTTAGTCTACATCTGTAAATTTTATAATTACTGTACATAGCACAGACTCTTGCACTTTCTGCTTATTTGCACTTCTGGTGAGATGCCAAACCTCATTTCGTTACTCTATACTTGTATATGTGCAATGACAATGAAGTTGAATCTCATCTCATCTCATCTCTTTTAATGAGAAAATTCACAATATTCACCAGCACTTATGTCCAAACCCACTGCTTATCTCCCCTCCTGAATCTCTCCCGTACTATCAGTCGCTTTCCTGTTTTCAATTCCCTGATCCCTCTGAAATCTCTGACCTCATCCAAAAATCCAAGCCCTCCACTTGTCAGCTTGATCCCCTGCCCACAACCTTGGTCAGATCTTGCCTCTCTTCTCTGCTTCCCCTCATATCTGCCATCATTCACGCCTCCCTCACCACTGGAATTGTTCCTTCATTATTCAAAACTGCAGCTGTCACTCCTATATTGAAAAAACCTGGTTCAGATCCTAACAACTTCAATAACCTCCGCCCCATTTCTAACTTACCTTTCATCTCCAAAATTCTGGAAAAAATAGTCGCCACCCAGCTACAGTCTCACTTAAATCAAAATAGCCTCTATGAGCCCTTCCAGTCCGGTTTCCGCCCCCGTCACAGTACAGAAACTGCTCTACTAAAAATCACCAACGATCTCCTCATTGCTTCTGACTCCGGCTTACTTTCCATCCTCATCCTTCTTGACCTGAGTGCAGCCTTTGACACTATCTCACACCCCATCCTCCTCAGTAGACTCTCCTCCATTGGCATCACTCACACCCCCCTTACCTGGTTCCACTCTTATCTCTCAGGCCGCACTCAGTTCATACAGCTCAAATCCTTCAAATCCGAGCCTTCCCCAGTCACTACAGGTGTGCCCCAGGGCTCTGTTCTCTTCATCACCTACCTTCTCCCCCTTGGCAGTATTTTTAAATTCAATATACTTTTCCACTGCTTTGCGGATGACACCCAGCTCTACCTCTCCAGTAAACCAAACTCCACACTTCCACCCTCCTCCCTCACTTCTTGTTTATCTGAAATAAAATCCTGGTTCTCCTCAAACTTCCTTAAATTAAACAGTGATAAAAGCGAGATCCTTCTCGTCGGCACTAAATCCATATTATCCAAAGTTGGCAGTTTCTCCCTCACTATTGACAGCTCCTCAGTTTCCCCTTCCCCTCTGGTTAAGAGTCTGGGTGTCATCCTCGACAGCACACTATCATTCAAATCCCATATCAATAACCCGGTCTGCATACTTCCACTTCCGAAACATCAACCGTCTCCGCCCCTCCCTCACCCCCCATACTGCCTCCATCCTTGTCCACAGCCTTGTCACCTTCCGTATTGATTATTGTAATTCTCTCCTCTTCGGCCTCCCTCATAAATCCCTCCATAAGCTCCAACTGGTTCAAAACTCTGCTGCCCGTATTGTCACCAAAACCCCCTCTTACCATCACATCACCCCCATCCTACAGCAACTCCACTGGCTCCCGGTGAAGCAAAGAATCATCTTCAAACTACTCCTGTACACCTTCACGGCCATCCACAACCTCGCCCCTCCATAACTGTCTGACCTCCTTCACATCGCCACTTCAGCCCGCTCCCTCAGATCCTCCTCATCCATCCACCTCACCGTGCCCTTTGCCCGCCTCAGCATCATGGGGGGGCAGAGCTTTCAGCTGCTCTGCTCCCCAGCTCTACAACTCTCTGCCACCTGACATTCGCAATATTGACTCTCTCCCCATCTTCAAATCCAGACTCAAAACCCATCTGTTCAAGATCGCCTACTCACTCTGACAGTTTAAACTGCAATTCCACTGTCCACAATTCCATTTCTTTATTGTATGCTGTTTTTGTTATCCATTGCTGTTTTTAAAATGTTGATTGTTGTACAGTGTCCTTGTGTGTCCTGAAAGGCGCTTATAAAGTAAAAATGTATTATTATATCCAGAATATGCCGAACATCTCACCTCTAAACTCCGGCTCTGTGGGAGTTAATAACTTTGTCTCAACATTAAAGAACACACAATGTCACATATAAGACTTCAGGTAAGTACTCACTCTTTTCATTCACGTACAACCAACTTCTGAAGTGATTACTCTGCACACTGATGGCTCATCTGTCATCAACTGATGCACACTGCTCATTACTACATGATGTAATTCACTATATGACCAGCAGGTGCCACCTCTCCCCTATTGAGCACAATATCATCACATTACAGTTTTTTCCAATTGCTAACACACTAAAATGACATGCATAGCACAATTATTTAAACTGACACACAGAGAGCAAAACCTCTTCTCAAGTCTCCGAAAGTCTAAACACATTTTCTGCTTTACACACATTTTGCAATTCAAAATGGCACTTTTTAAATGCACTGAACACGGTTCTCTGCATAAGACACAACAATCAGACATAAAGTCACATGTTTGCCATTTCAAAACACTGCCATTCAAAATGACACTACATGAGCTAATTGGTCAATGTATGTGCCACCTGGCCAAACACCTCAATGGTTAATTGTTATCACTTCAATCAGGAAGTAAGCACTATGAAAAGACCACAAGTGAGCACCTTATTTTTAAAACAACAACGGAAGAGGTTGTAGAGAGAGGAAGAGGGAGGGTGAGAATGAGAGGGGGAGGAAGAGAGAGAGGTAGGGGTAGAGCTGGTAGAGGAAGAGTGAGAGGTAGGAGTAGAGCTGGTAGAGGAAGAGTGAGAGGTAGAGCTGGTAGAGGAAGAGTGAGAGGTAGGGGTAGAGCTGGTAGAGGAAGAGTGAGAGGTAGAGCTGGTAGAGGAAGAGTGAGAGGTAGAGCTGGTAGAGGAAGAGTGAGAGGTAGGGGTAGAGCTGGTAGAGGAAGAGTGAGAGGTAGGGGTAGAGCTGTTAGAGGAAGAGTGAGAGGTAGGGGTAGAGCTGGTAGAGGAAGAGTGAGAGGTAGGGGTAGAGCTGGTAGAGGAAGAGTGAGAGGTAGGGGTAGAGCTGGTAGAGGAAGAGTGAGAGGTAGAGCTGGTAGAGGAAGAGTGAGAGGTAGGGGTAGAGCTGGTAGAGGAAGAGTGAGAGGTAGGAGTAGAGCTGGTAGAGGAGTTCATGGCCAAAGAAGAAAACAACTTTCAAATGAAATCAGAGCAACCTTAGTTGATCATGTCATCATGGGCTGACAATGTGAGAGGCTGGACAGAGAGTGCAGCCCAACTTGAGCCGTTTTACTGCACTGGTATATGTAGTGTAACCCAGGTTAATTAAATTGAATTAAATATTAGCCCTCTATTTTTTTTTCCTTTTGAGAGGGGAGTGACCTCAGTGAACCTCCATAACTTAAGAATTCAATTCAATTCAATTCAATTTATTTTGTATAGCGTCAACTCATAACAAGTGTTATCTCAAGACACTTTACAAAAAGCAGGTAAAAGACCTTATTCATTGTTATGTTACAAAAAGCAGGTAAAAGACCTTACTCATTGTTATGTTACAAAGATCCGGCCTATCCATCATGAGCACTTTAGCAAAGCAGCAAAAGTTACAGTGATAAGAAAAAACATTCATTTTATTTTGTATTTATTTATTTCCCTATTTTATTTTTCTAAAACATTCCATAATCTCACCTGAACTCCGCTAAAATCTTCAACCAATCAGAACTCCTCCCACTTATCATAAACATCCGGTTCACGAGGTCACTTCCCCTCACCTCATCTCATGGCATGTTGCAGAGGCAGAATTGTTTGGTTGCCCAAGACGGGACAACGAGTTTATGATTTACACAGCGGTCAGGTTTTTTGTGTATGAACCTTACAGCGTGGAGATGGCGAGCTAAAATCTACCAGATCTACTCTGCCTACAAGATCTAAAAAGACTTTCGAACACGGATCGAAAGACATTGACTTTTTTTTGGATGGACCCAAGAAGGGTTTTTTGATTAAGAGGATATTTATGTTGGTTGTTTGAACTTATTGTTTTGTTATATTGGAAGTATTTTTTTATGTGAAATACAATAATTATTATTTAAATTTACCTGTGTTTGGATTTTGTTGGTATTCACATTTGAGCTCCGAGAGACCTACCTTATTTCTTCCTAATTTAAATTTGACTTAAATGCACAATTAGCCCACATGCTACAGTAGCACTGACTTGTTTGGTGAAAAATAAAAAAATAAATGTTTCAACAGCATGTGTGTGTATCTGCAAATATTTCTGTGCATGTGAACAATCTGAAGAATTGTCTACACTTCAAACTATTTTAGTATTATGGCAAAGCATACTAAAGATGAGAGTGCTTTTCATTATGCCCAACAGTGTGTAGTTGGTTAGACAAAAATCTGGTAATATGAATGAAGTGTGTGCCATTTGGTGCAAAAGTTTGATTTTGATAATGCTATATGTAGTTTTGGTTGCAGTGCTTCATTTTTCAGGATATGTGAGGTATTTTGCAGTTTGGGTTTGTGGTTTTGTGAATTGTGTTAAGTATTTTGATAAAACCAGCCTAGTTTGTAAAATTGTGTTTTAGCAATTGGAAAAAAACTCTATACTAGAGAAAGATGTTTTTAAGTCTCTGTGTGTTTAGTTTATTATAAGAGAGAAAGATGTTTTTAAGTCTCTGTGTGTTTAGTTTATTATAAGAGAGAAAGATGTTTTTAAGTCTCTGTGTGTTTAGTTTATTATAACAGAGAAAGATGTTTTTAAGTCTCTGTGTGTTTAGTTTATTATAAGAGAGAAAGATGTTTTTAAGTCTCTGTGTGTTTAGTTTATTATAAGAGAGAAAGATGTTTTTAAGTCTCTGTGTGTTTAGTTTATTATAACAGAGAAAGATGTTTTTAAGTCTCTGTGTGTTTAGTTTATTATAAGAGAGAAAGATGTTTTTAAGTCTCTGTGTTTAGTTTATTATAAGAGAGAAAGATGTTTTTAAGTCTCTGTGTGTTTAGTTTATTATAAGAGAGAAAGATGTTTTTAAGTCTCTGTGTGTTTAGTTTATTATAAGAGAGAAAGATGTTTTTAAGTCTCTGTGTGTTCTCTTCTCAGGACGTTGTAGTCTTTAGCTGTGAGCTTTGTTCAGGTTAAGTTTTGTTTCTGTCCTTTTTATTTCAGACAAGTTGTGTTAAGTTGCTTCTGCTGTAAACACCCCATTTCCTGATATGGATGTTGCACATTAAAAGCACTACAACTTCAGATAGGCCGGGGACTTTTATTTCGAAGAACTTGTCGGAAGTACAAAGTGTTTATCACGCAGCTTTAGCAGAGGTGATTCTCGATGACGCTGTGTCGGGACTCTACTGTGTTTCCAGCCGCTCACTTTATCCTGAGTCACCGCCACAGCCCCCTTCTTTTAGTTATCCTGGACTTAAGACAGCAAGGCATCAGTTTAAACACACCTTTACCTGTGATGAAGATGCTAACCTGAGCTGCGGTCGGTTAAAGAGACACCGAGTCAAGTCGTTTCAGCCTGCAGCGGAGCACTGTGGTCTGAGCCTGCAGGACCAGCTGACTCTGCTCATAAAGTCAGCAAGACCAGGACCGGGACTCAATTGATGTTGTTTTCTGTCACAAATCCCTCTGTTAGCCTACGTTACTTTCATTACACACCACCGTGTGTGTTTAGGTAAAACAAACTCACTCAACGCTGCTCAAAACAAACCTCTCAGAAACACTTCAGCATGTGCACAGTGATATAGAAGCTGTGAGCAGATGGGAGCTGTATGCCCAACACTCTGCAGAAACTATGAGAAACTTTAACAGTTTCAATAACCTGATGGTTTAAATGTGCTGCACAACGCGATCGTACTGTGGAGCCGTCTGAATGACACATTTGTGGTACCACTGGAAAGCTGGGAATTTCTACTTTCTCCCACTTTTACATTTTTATTTTAGCGTGGAAGTTAGTTTTTACAGGTTAAGACGAAGCGGCGTGCGGGCGTAGGTTCAACACGTCATTGGTCACGACAATGCTAGAGACGACTGTCACGTTTGTCTGGAACTAAAACAGTACCATATTATTAATCTTTTTATCATTTTGGCTAAATTTCATATCCATAAAAGTAAATTTGCAAACAGAAAACCTATTTTCAAACATTATTTTAATGAGCTGCAGCAGTACATGAAAACCATCCAGCACTCTGAGAACCCCAAGGCCCTGAAGACTCTTGAATATTGTATTTATTTTAATTGTGTAAACTGATGACCCTTCCATTTCTACCCTTCCCTATGTTTTTACTTGTCTTAGTCTTTGTCAACACCTGGCATGTTCCTTTGTTCCTTAATCTAACTTTGTAACATTGTCTGTGTTTACAATGAAGTTGTTAAAAAAAGAAAAGAAAAAGACTGTCACGTTTGTCTGCTCAGTCAGCTGATCCATGACACTTTCCCCACACACACACACACACACACACACACACACACACACACACACACACACACACACACACACACACACACACACACACACACACACACACACAATAATAAAAAGTCCTTAAGAAGCATCAGAAAATAAAGTAGTCTGCTTAGTTGACTTCAGACTTTTCTGGGCATGTCTCTCTCTCTCTGCTGTTACTCATGCTGCATTCAGGAGTGCTCAGACAATGAGAGATGCATTCAGGTGCACTCAGAAACAGGAGTTGCAGGCACAAAAACTAAGACTGTTACAAGTTGAAATAATTGTTCAGTTGTTACATTGACTTCTGTCATTAAAAGAAACACATGAACACCATTATTCCTTTAACTATCCCCCCCCCTGCAGAGCTCTACACCGAGGGGAAACACTGCTTTCCATGGTCTAAATACTCTTACATGATTAAAAATCATTCTTCATCTCCGGTGAGGCTGCAGACATTTGAAGTTCACCTTTAGTGAAATGAGACTGTTCTCTGTGTTCCTGCTCTGAAGAAGCTCCGCCCCCTCACCTGATTCACCTGAGGCAAACCAGGAAACAGGCTGTTATTCTGCCTCACCCTGAAGAGACACACACACACGCTGACAGACGGACCGACCTGCAGACACAAACCAGCACGACTTCCACTGAGAGAGGACAGGAGGAGGAGGAGGGGATACTGGGAGTACTTGTTATACTGGGAATACTGGGAATACAAACACTTCAACCTGCTGCTGAATCCACAAACTGAACGAGAGTTTCAAAGTGAAAGTAACTCTCAGGGACGGGGAGTGGCTTCCTGTTTTTTTCTGCTGCGTGTTTTGACTCTGAGATAAAATGGCGTCCAAGTTTGAAGAAGATCTGACCTGTCCAATCTGCCTCGACATCTTTAAAGATCCAGTGATGCTGTCCTGCAGCCACAGCTTCTGTAGAGAGTGTGTGAAGAACTGCTGGAAGGAGAAGGAGAACCAGGAGTGTCCACTCTGTAAGAGGAGAAACTCAAAGGATTTCTTACCTCCTGCCTTTGCTTTAAAGAACCTGAGTGAGAGTTTTGTGCAGGAGAGAGATCAGAGAGCTTCAGAGGATCTCTGCAGTCTGCACTCTGAGAAACTCAAACTCTTCTGTCTGGACCATCAGGAGCCGGTGTGTGTCGTCTGCAGAGATTCAGAAAAACACTCTGAGCACAGATTCAGACCCATCGATGAAGCTGCTGGACAACACAAGAAGAAACTTCAGGAAACTCTGGAGCCGGTAAAGAAGAAGTTAAATGTTTTTAAAGAAGTTAAAGTGAAGTTTGATCAAACAGCAGAACACATTCAGGTCCAGGCCCGACACACAGAGAGGCAGATTAAGGAGCAGTTTAAGAAGCTTCACCAGTTTCTAGAAGAGGAAGAGGAGGCCAGGCTGTGTGCACTGAGGGAGGAAGAGGAGCAGAAGAGTCAGAGGATGAAGGAGGAGATGGAGGCTCTGAGCAGAGAGATAGCAGCTCTTTCACACACAGTCAGAGACACAGAGGACGAGCTGAGAGCTGAAGACGTCTCATTCCTGAAAAACTACAAGGCTGCAGTGGAAAGAGTCCAGCAGCGCCCCCTGCTGGAGGATCCACAGCTGCCCTCAGGAGCTCTGATAGACCAGGCCAAACACCTGGGCAACCTGAGCTTCAACATCTGGAACAAGATGAAGGACATGGTCTCCTACAGTCCGGTCATTCTGGACCCAAACACTGCTGATCCAGAACTCATCCTGTCTGAAGATCTGACCTGTGTGAGAGGAGGAGAGAGACAGCAGCTTCCTGATAATCCAGAGAGGTTTGATACTTACTGCTCTGTCCTGGGCTCTGAGGGCTTTAACTCAGGGACTCACAGCTGGGACGTCCAGGTTGGAGACAGTACACACTGGGAACTGGGAGTGTTAGCAGAGTCTGTAGAGAGGAAGGGAGTCATACGGTCTGGATGTTGGTCAATATGGTTCTATGATGATGAATACACAGCATGCTCCCCACCATATCCAGTCTCTGAACTCTCAGTGAAGAAGAAGCTTCAGAGGATCAGAGTGAATCTGGACTGTAACAGAGGAGAGCTGTCGTTCTCTGATCCTGATACTAACACACACATACACACACACATACACATACACACACACACACACATACACACACACACACACATACACACACACACACTGAGAGGATGTTTCCATTCATTATCACTGGTGATGAACTCCCACTGAAGATTTTACCAGAGAAGATCTAATACATGATGAAGATGATGATGATGATGATGATGATGATGATGATGATGATGAAGATGTGATGAAGATGATGATGATGATGATGTGATGATGATGATGATGTGATGATGAAGATGTGATGATGATGATGAAGATGTGATGATGATGATGATGTGATGATGAAGATGTGATGATGATGATGAAGATGATGATGTGATGATGATGATGATGTGATGATGATGATGATGATGAAGATGTGATGATGATGAAGATGTGATGATGATGAAGATGTGATGATGAAGATGATGATGATGATGATGAAGATATGATGATGATGATGATGAAGATATGATGATGATGTGATGATGATGATGATGATGATAATGTGATGATGATGATGATGTGATGATGATGATGATGATGATGATGATGATGTAATGATGATGATGATGTGATGATGATGATGATGATGTGATGATGATGATGATGATGATGATGATGATGATGATGAAGATGATCATGATTGGTCGGTTTGTTGGAGTGTCTTTAAATATAATCTGCTCAGCGTGTTAACTGGTTAACTGTCGTCTCTTTTTCACTTGAACTCTGAGGAGTCCCTGAAGGCATCATCGTCTGTATCTCTGTGTGCTGGAGTTATTACCCTGCAGGGAGAGATTATAATCTGCACACGGTGATCTGAAATCACTCCACAGTTGTTGAGAGATCAGAAAGAGTTATGCAATTGTTGAATTTGTTTTTATCGTATATGTTCTTTTTCTTTTATTATCATTTAATCAATTTATAATTTACTTCATATGTTTACTTTTTCTTTTATTATCACTTAATCTTTTTATCATTTCATTCATATGTCATATAGTCGCTACGACTTTCTTTTTTTTTTTTTATATTTTTAATTGCACAGTTTAAGTTTGATTCATCTAGGGGGATTCTTTAAATCTTTTTTTTCAGGTTAATATATATGTATGGGGGGGGGGGGCGTCTGTTTGTGGTTAATTTGTCACAAATGTTTCATGTCATGTACGTCTTTGTAACCTGATACTGGATACTTTGAATTTCCCTCGGGATCAGTAAAGTTTCTACACTTGATCTGAATCCCTCTTTCTATCTGCTGTTGTGTTTTATTGATCTTGTAAATGTCATCATGGAGGAGTGTCTCTCCTGAGAGGAGGAGTTTGTCTCTGTCAGTAATTATAAAGTTATTCTGATTCATTCAGGTGTTTCTTTAACTCCAGTCTAAAGCTGTGACGTCTGAAAGTTTCAGATCAAGACGATCGGTGTCGTCTCCGACTCGTCCGTCAGGTCGGACAGGAAGAAGAAAAAGTCCTGAAGGGGAAGTTTGACTTGATGTGTTCAAAGATTAAATTATAGAACGTGATGCTACTGACTCCACCTTTAAGGTTTATTTAACGTGCTGCATTAAGACGTTATTTAAAGTCAGGGTTGGTCATTTCCTCCAGATCCACTTCTTCAGATTCTGGTGTAAATTGTCTTTAGGTCCTGACAGACATTAATAACTCATGTTCTCTGAAAAAGGAACAAAGAAAATCCATCATCTGTATCAGTTTGTAAGTCTGTAAAAACTTTGACCAATGTCTGCCACGAGGTACCAATCTGATGAACCAATCAGATGCCTCCCTGTCTCCCTGCTCGCTCTCTACCTCTTGCGTGCTCTAGCTCACACTCAAAGAGCGTCACTGATGACTTTAGGAGTTTAAACTGTGAGTTTACTGACCGCTGAATGAGACATGAGACGACGTAGTTTCTACACAATGACAGAGATGAGCTGAGGTCCACTTCTGGAGGGACGGCGCTCGTGTATGTAAGTGAGGAGGCGTGGCTTAAGAGGGAGCACAGAGGGGAGGGGACGGTCACTGATTGGACCTTTAACTTCAGTCCAACATCTTCTTTCACCTCTTTAAATTCTAAATGTTAAAATAAAATCCATCACTCCTCTGAGCTGTAATTATGTTTTAATCATCACACTATAAATTACAGTAAAATATGTACACGTTACCGAGGCACAAGAAGTCTGAGATGAAAAACAAAGAAAACAGTGTTTCAAACCGTTTCATAAAGTGATCACATGTTTGTTCACTTCCAGCTTGAAGGAGGTTTTTTTTTTTTTCATCTGCACATTCTGGCTTTTATTTCCACTCTTTCTGTGAATCTGTGAGGCAGGAAAAAGTAGGTCAACACATATGAAAGCATGCCGTCGCCCTCTGCTGGCCAAACTGCAAAATGCAAGAAAAAAAAGAAGTGTTTTTCCTCATGTAGGCAGACTGGATCTTAAAGGGTCAGTACACAAGCTTTTCTTCTCCACATAATCAGAACTTTTGAGCACCTTTAAGGTCGAGCCTGGAGCGTCCGTCTCGTCTTTTACAATCTACATTTTGGATGTTTATCACTGAAAAGGCGACACCTGGAGGAACTTTTTTTCTGCAATGTTTGACAGGTAATATTGGAGAAAAAGTGGCGTTTACAAACTGCAGATAACCTGAACATCGTTAGCACCTTTAAAGGAAGAATGATCGACATGTTCCACATAAATAAATCATAAAGTCTGTCCTGTGTAAATGTGTCTCTGAGTCATGACTGTCTACAATGAGGGAGAAGCTCGAGTCCCGCTGGCTGTGTTGTTGTCAGAGCCGTGTTTACATGGACGGGACGGCCGGCTCCTCCCTTTGTGTATAAAAGCTGTTTTAGTCAAGAACTAGAGAGAAGAAGAAGAACATACTCACTGATTATTTGGATGTTAGTAAGAGTTTTTAGATCACGCTCATTCTGTGTCAGTTTACATGAAATGTGAAGCTACGACCTAACTAAAGAGCGCTAACATTAGCATGCTAACACAACAATGCAGGACACAGGTGATTGCAGCTCGAGATAAGGACCATTTTAATTATGGTGCGTTCTTAATCAACAACTCCTTCCTGTGAGCGTGAGGGGACGGGGGGGTTGGAGGTGTGTCTCTGGAGGAGGCGTGGCCTAACAGCAGTTTGTTTTGGTTTAATTCTGGAGCTCATGGGCGACATCTACTGGATCAAAAAAAGTTGCACATTCTTCCTTTAAGGTCAACCACACAGCTTCTGTTTCGTCTTTTACAAACCACAACATTTCTATGTGTTTCATTTAAAAGGCGAGCGCTCTAAAGTTATGGATATAACCACAACGGGAAAGTGACGCTTTAATCTGCAGCTCTTCACATTCACATGAAATTACTCAACATGTCAGTCAGTAAAATAAGGTCGACAGGGGACGTTTTTATGAGTTGCTTTTTAAAGTTCTTTGCAGAGATGTGTTATAAAATGACATCGAAGGCCCCGTGTCCACCTGGTGTTTTTTTTTTTTCTGAGCACCAGCGTCTGAGATCGTTCTCAGGAGAAAGCAGCCGCCTTGAGAAAAATCAAACGCCAGCGTCTTTTTTCTGAGCGCTCCATCCGCTCCATCCGTCAAATTGAAAATCACTCAACTTTTCAGGAAGGCGCTGTTGAAGTCACCGGCGCTCTTTTCCAAACAGTAAGTGGCGTCTCCTGTAGTACGACACACGAGACGGCGGAGGTAACGGGCACGCACAATCACGTGAAACTCAAATGAGGTCTCACCCGATCAACGCGGCTCCTTTGAAATCTGAATGAATGAGGTGATGTCCCAGTGTGCGTGATTATTACTCGTCCATATTGTGGCGTGCGGCGTCTATGCTTGGTATTCCTTCAGGATCTGGCCGGCGATCACCAGCCTCTGGATCTCACTCGTGCCCTCGTAGATCTCTGTGATGCGAGCATCGCGGTAGTGCCTCTCAGCGGGCATGTCTGACACGTAGCCCATCCCACCCAGAACCTGGATCGCCTGATGGAAAAGTGCAAAACACACCAAAAGTTAAAAACGTCCCGTCTCTTTCTGCACGCTTAACCGTCTGCGTGGTCGATTCTTCTTACCTGATGAGAGCAGAATGTGGCGGCTTCTGACGCGGCGCGTTTGGCCATGGCTGCTTCCTGCAGGAAAACACAAAAGAGGGTTCATGTCTGTTAAACTGGAGAAAAAAAAAAAAGAGTAGAAAACTGTCTTTGGGTATCACATTTTGTGTTGCTTTCCCTTTAATTCTGTGTTTTATTAGTGCTTAGTGTTCATTGGTCCAGGAGCAATCCATCATAGCAGTCTCCAGTTATATTGTGTTTAGTGTTAGCTCCTCCCTCTTTTATAATGGCTTCTCAGTGGAATCGTTCTTTCTGGCCTTTCTCCTGGACCAAGGTTCAAGGTTGTCTTTATTATCCCTGCAATTTGTTTTACAGTCAGCAGTAAAAACACACACATACAGACAGCCCGAAATGAGCAAACAACATAGAAAGGACTGTAAATAAATACAATAGATAAGAAACACAACACACAGTTAGTGGTTTAAAAAGGTGACGGCAGCAGGAACAAATGAGTTTCTCAACCTCTTTGTCCTGCATGCTGGCAGGCTGACTCTGCGGCCTGACGGCAGCAACTTCAAATCCTTGGACAAAGGATGACTTTGTTCTGCCAAGATTGACTGAGCTTTCTTAAGACACCTTATTTTATATAAGTAAGAAAGGTCAGAAAGGGACGATCCTGAGATTCTGACACACATTTTGCGGTTTTTGATGCTGAGTGATCCGTACCAGGTCACCATGCAGAATGTTAAAACTGATTCAATAAAACAGGAATAAAACATCTTCATAAAAGTGCTGTCAACATTAAAATTCCTAAGCTTCCTCAGAAAGTGCACACGCTGATGAGCTTTTTTGCAGACAGCTTCAGTTTGGAGTTCGAAGGTGAGTTTGTCATCGATGATAGTCCCCAGGTACTTGTACTGGTGCAGCACCTCAACAGCCTGGTTGTTAATAAAAACAGGGATTATTCCTGAAATCCACTGTCATTTCTTTAGTCTTTAGGACATTAATGTCCAGGAAGGATGACCTACACCAGTCTGTGAATTCAGTCAGGACAGGGCCGTGATCTGGGTCATCAGTGCTCAGGAGGGAAACGATCACCGAGTCATCTGCAAACTTGATGATGTGCCGGTTCTCATGTCTGCTTTGACACTCATTTGTGTATAGTACAAATAAAAGGGGAGAAAGGACACATCCCTGGGGTGATCCAGTGGAGGAATAAAGAACATCTGATACGATGCCATTTGCTCTCACACGCTGTGACCTTCTTGTTAAAAATTCCATCAGCCAGCATATAAGACCACTGTCAATGTTGTGGATGGACTTGAGCCTATCTGCTAAGATGTGTGGTTGTATGCAATTGAAATCAATAAAAACTAGGTGTGTGAGGGACTTCGCCCCCTCAAGGTGTGTCAGGACTGTGTTTAACAAAGTGCCCATTGCGTCCTCAACACCCCTACCTGACCTATATGCAAATTGTAATGGATCCAAATTTGCTTCCACAGTTTTTAAAAGTCAGTCCTTTACAAGCTTCTCAAATTACTTCATTACAAGAGAGGTAAGCGCTATAGGTCTAAAGTCACTGAGTGCTTTAGGAAAAGGATTTTTGGGCACAGGTACAATTATGGAATCTTTCCATAAACAAGGAACTCTGTGAATGTGGAGAGACAATTTAAAGATAAAACAGAAGATCCCTGCCAGCTCTACAGCACAGTTCTTTAGGATGCGCCCTCCAATTCTATCAGGTCCCAGACTTTTCCTTTCCTTGACGCTACGGAAGTGTCTCAGGACCATGCCCTCATCAACATCGATGCTGGCCTGCCCTGGGGAAACGTTTTTAAAAGTTGACTGTTCTTTACTGAAGTCGCGGTCGTTAAACGGATTAAAGAAAAAGTTCAGTTCATTGGACAGTTCAACATCAAGCTTGTCATCAAGGGAGATTGTACATTTCTTAGATTGTATCCCCGTTATAGATTTCACACCCTCCCATGCAGGTCGTGAATATCCAGAAATGAACATTTCATCTACTTTGTCCTTGTAGCTACGCTTTGCATGCTTTATTTCGATATTATTTTGTTTTTGTAGTTCCCTGTACTGAGTCATATCCCCTTTATTAAAACTGATATTTAGTTGGATAATTGTGCTCTTGACAGACTTAGAAATCCATGGCTTATTATTTGGATAGATGGAGACTCATTTTTGGGGGATGACCAAATCCTTGCAGAAGGTGATGTAAGCTGACACAGTCTCTGTGAGCTCATCAATGTCAGTACAGTTAACTTTAAACAGGTCCCAGTCTGTGCAAGAATAACAGTCCTGGAGACATTTAACCGATTCCTTCGACCAGACCGGAACCAATCTTTGTTCTGGCTTGTTCCTCTTCAGGACCGATTTGTAGGACGGAGCCAAATAGATGACGTAGTGGTCAGACGTACCAAGCGGAGATCTCCGAAGGGATTTATACGCTCCTGTCACGGATCCATAGCAAAGGTCCAGTGTTTTTGTGAGACGTGTCGGACAGGTCACGTACTGGTAGAAGTTACATAAGGACTTCTCTGGTTTACAATGAATAAAATCACCCATTACAAAGTTCGGTGCCTTCGGCGAAATCCCCTGAAGCCGTTGCACTGTTTTCACTATAGCTCTGGTGGCCTGGTTCCTTTGTGTGCGTCTCCCTGACATGAAAGTAGGTTTTATCTATTTGTGTTTTAGGTGTAACCTAAATGTTGAGGGCTGAAGCTCATTGACATCAAAAGTTGAGTTGAGGCATGGGAATGATTCCACTTTAAGGTTTTTTCCTTAATTTGTCAAGTGTTTTTTTTCTGTTTCGGAGACAAAATATAACAATTAATGATTTGCCTTGTTAACAAAATAATGTTCAATAATTCTAAACAGGCTCAGTAAACAGAGGATGAATCAATTAAACAATAAATCAAGTCTGCCTATGCATCATAAACAAACAAACAAACAAACACTAAACTCACTTACTGAAACAATAACTCACATGTGGATGCACTCGGCAAAGAAAGGTGGAACAGGTCTCGTCCTTTGGAGAGCAAACTGAGCAGTGAACTCTCCTTCCCTTTATGGGAGACCTGATCTCATTCACCTGTGGCTGATTGCTGCAGCCAGCACAGGTGTTTCTTGTTGCTCCTAATTGAGCTCAGGGAATCAAGGCAGACATGACATCTCAACGATTTGTATCAAAATATTACAGAAATGTACTAAATACACACAAATAGATAAAACTTACTTTCTTGTCAGGGAGACGCACACAAAGGAACCACAAGGATGCAAACAATACCACTCTGGAAACTTGTAACCAGTCTATACATCTAACTTGGTCCAGGAGAAAGGCCAGAAAGAACGATTCCACTGAGAAGCCATTATAAAAGAGGGAGGAGCTAACGCTAAACACAATATAATTGGAGACTGCTATGATGGATTGCTCCTGGACCAATGAGCACTAAGCACTAATAAAACACAGAATTAAAGGGAAAGCAACACAAAATGTGATACCCAAAGACAGTTTTCTACACAAAGCATCAAGTGAGATTTTTACCTTTGTGAAAGGTTTCTTTGAATCTCGAAGGAGGGCGGCCTTCCAGGTGAGCAGACGAGCGCTCTCCACCGCCACGTTCATGTCGGCAAGTTTGAACTAAACCAGGTGGAAAAAAACTCAAGATGATTTATCTATGAAGCAGGAACATCAAAGATCCTGTTTCCATTCTCTAAAAACTGATGAGGTGCGTGGTTACCTGTACGGCCTGCAGTTTTCCGATGGGCGCTCCGAAAGCGATGCGTTTGTGTGCGTAGTCTGCGGCGCAGTCCAGAGAGGCCTGAGCGATACCGAGAGCCTGAGCGGCGATACCGATCCTCCCGCTGTCCAGAGTTTGCTGAGCGGGGCAGAGAGGTGAAGACTTCACTAATCGTAATGTTATCATTAGACAAAACACGTGCTCGCTGCAGGTCACTTAGCACGCCGCTGTCAACTGCGTTTCCTGAATACGGTCTTTAACGACTCACCAGGCGGGGAATCTGAATCCTCTAACCGAATCAGAATCAGAATTTATTTGGCAAAGGATTCAGCTCTCGTTCCGACATGTTGGCTGCTCTAGTTACCATGGCGATCTTGAATCCTGCACCTCGAGGACCCAGCATGTTCCCCAGCGGCACCCTGCAGTCCTCCAGGATGATGTTGGCCGTGGACGTGGCTTTGATGCCCAGCTTGTCCTCCTTCTTCCCCAGAGAGAGGCCCGGGTGAGGCATCGGGATCAGGAAGGCGCTGATGCCCTGCAGACACAACGAGGGCACGCTCTGTGGTCACACTGCGTTCTGAGTGTGTGTGTGTGTGTGTGTGTGTGTGTGTGTGTGTGTGTGTGTGTGTGTGTGTGTGTGTGTGTGTGTGTGTGTGTGTGTCACCTTGTGTTTGAGCTTCTTGTCCGTGGTGGCGAACACGACGGTGGCCGCGGCGTCCCAGCTGTTGGTGATCCAGGCTTTGGTTCCGTTCAGCACCCACTCGTCTCCCTCCTGACGAGCCACCGTGGACGCCGCGCCCGCGTCGCTGCCGTTACCTGGAGGAGACGTGCAGATCAGTTTAGAGACACAGGTGGCTAACTTTATTTTAAAATGGCATCTTTAAGACTCCTCAGTTTTTATCCCTCGTCTCATTAGGGGCGTGAACACGTGCGTGAGGCGTGGCGTTTACCCGGCTCGCTGAGGGCGAAGCAGCCCACCTTCTCCCCGGTGGTGAACGGCGTGATCCACTCCGTCTTCTGTTCCTCTGTGCCGAACTTCAGGACGGGTCCGATGTAGAGCGACTGCGAGGAAGAAGACGCGCACAGAGGTAAACACGACAACATCACAACACAAATATACGTTGCTATGGCGACCGACCGGGCTCACGTTGTTAACGGACACCACGCATCCCGTGCTGGCGCAGCCTCTGCTGATCTCCTCCACCGCCAAACTGTACGCCAGGTAGTCCATCCCGGCTCCGCCCAGCTCCTCCGGGACCTCCATGGCCATCACGCCCATCGCTCCCAGCTCCTGAACCTGAAAGAGAACTGTTTGTTTTTCCTGAAGTATCCAAAGTATCAAAACGATATTTAAAAAAAAAACCACCCCGAACGTTTGGGGCGCAAAACGGGCCTCATGATCGTCTGGTGTGTAGCCAGCAGAGGTGTAAAGAGTATTTTAGTGTTTTTAGTTTTATTATTCTGAGGCTGTTTAGTCTCAAAGAAACCTGAGATGAAAGATAATCCAGTTATTGTTTTAAAATGAGCCTTTATGAGTTTAAATATTAGATGTTTTATTCTCTGTTTGTTTACCTCTTAGCTCCTGAAGCTTCTGACTAATCTGTTTGGTTTGAAGTATTTATTTTCACACATCTGAGATGTGTTAAATTACAGCAGCTTATAACACCCAACTTCCTCATGTCTTTTTCAAAATAAAAGCACATCAGAGATGGCAATTAGGGACTTTTATTGTGAAAGACTTTCCCGAACTAAATGTGTTTATCGCTCGGAACTTAACAGAAAACCTACTTAAGTAAAAGTACAGATTTTAAAAACGACTTAAAAAGTCGTAAGTACAGCAAAAAACTACTCAATTACAGTAACGTGTGTGTGTGAGTGTGTGTGTGAGAGAGTGAGTGAGTGTGAGTGTGAGTGTGAGAGTGAGTGTGAGTGTGAGAGTGAGTGTGAGTGTGAGTGTGAGAGTGAGTGAGTGTGAGTGTGAGTGTGAGAGTGAGTGAGTGAGTGAGTGAGTGAGTGTGAGAGAGTGAGTGAGTGAGTGAGTGAGTGTGAGAGAGTGAGTGAGTGAGTGAGTGAGTGTGAGAGTGAGTGAGTGAGTGAGTGAGTGAGTGAGTGAGTGAGTGAGTGAGTGTGTGAGTGAGTGTGTGTGTGTGTGTGTGTGTGTGTGTGTGTGTACCTGTTTCAGGGGAAAGGCATGCTCTCTGTCTAGTCTGCCAGCGATGGGGGTCAGTTCTCTGTCGGCGAAGTCTCTGCAGGTTTGTCTGAGGATCTGATGAGTGTCCGGTAACTCGGCCAGCGCAGAGAAACTGCGACAACCGCTGAGACACAAGCCCAGAGCTGAGGGAGAGGAACAGAGTCCAGACACTGCATACTAATTCAAATGATTCACAGACAACTGAACGTTGTGCTGGCTTCACATGCAAACAGGAAGCAGCAACAACTGTCAGGTTTTTCAAATTAAAAAGGTTGAAACTGAAGTGTAAGAGTTGTACTTTTGATCTCACAGAAGGAGATGCTCTATCTCATCTGAACGTCGTCATGGAGACGATTTATGGACACTTCTTACAGTTCTGTCTGAACGTCTTCATAGAGAGACTTTGTGAGCTGATAACATTGAAAGCACCCAACGATCCGTCTTCATCGGTGACATGGATCAGCGCCGTCAGTCCGACATGTAAATTACATCAATATCAGACCAGATACGGATATTTGATCCGATCTGTCACTTCTCTTCAAATAATCCAGCGATGCAGAGACAGTCTGGCTCACTGATCGTGTTCACATCATGTGAGAAGACATGTTTGTTTGGTTCATGTTGTGATGGGGTCAGTTTAGGTCTGAAGATAGAGCGAGTAGAGATAACGCTTCAGCTGTTACTGATATATTATCAATAAGCTGGTGTTACGTTTAGAAACACGGAGAGGATAGTTGGCAGTGTAATATAACAGCTCTTATGTTTGTGTCACAGGGTGCTTCACATTAGCCTCAACTTTCTGACGGTGAATTGAAAAACCTTCTTTTCTCAGCGTGATATCAAAGTAACCTGGGAGAATTCAGACAAAGAAAAACAGTGATGCATTCATTTAAAAACATGTAGACTTCAAGTGTTTCTGTTCTGTTTTAGCCCTGCAGAGTTCCTCCAGCTGGAGCTTCATACAGGCTCTGCAGACTTTGTTGTTTTTTATGACATCATTGGACTAACTTTAGTTTAGTTTATATATAATCAAACATAATACAGAATGTGTTTATTCTGTGACACATGATCAAAGTAAGTTTTACTGACCGAAGAGTTTAATTCATAGAGGGGGCGGGACATTGTTGATTGACAGACAGACAGTCACCATGGTTACTCACTCTCACCTGCCTGCTGCTTTGTAACGTCGTTTAGTGTAATCCCTATAGGTTCAGTTATCACAACAGGTGAGCTTCAGGTGGAGAAGCTTGATAAGTAACTTTTAAAAACTGAGAGAGAGCAGAAAACACCGACAGCAACATTTGAAACACCGGGGTTATATCTCCCCTCACTGTCTGTCTGAGCTCCAACCTGTCTGTCTCTGACTGTTAACGTCTCTCCGTGTCGCTGTCTGTAGATGTAGACTAGAAGAGAAGAGGGGGGGGGGGGGGGGGAGGGGCGTCTGTGTGGGAGCATAAACTGCAGCATGATAAAATAAACACATTAGCCCGGTTCTACGATCTCTCTGCTTTGGCAGATCGTCAGCAAGTTAAAATCCTTCACGATCTAAGATCGCTATATCGCCCACCAATAGTTGAAGGTGCACATCGCTGTTGCCTAGCAACTGTTGTTTATAACGCTCAAGCCAATGAGGAAAGAAAGCTTACCCGCCTAAAACCATATAGAAAGAATAGGAGACACACATTTGAATGAATCAACATTGGCAACAAGGCAGAATAGAGTAAATTAGGATCTGATTTAGAACAGAATAGAATGAAATGTCAGGAAGGAGGAGGATTGCTGCCACAGAGGCTCCAGAGCCTTGATGAGGCAGAGTC